>NC_137273.1:31842329-32088643 GCF_053477335.1 Acartia tonsa
ATTACTTGTGAAGTAGTTGGTATACCATACCAAATCTATCTTATTTATTTAGTATTTAGACATTTTTGTACACTTGCTGTTGTTTAAAATGAAAATGCTTTCAAATTTTTTTTATAATAATAGATCATTTACACATGATATTATGTTATAACATTTTAAAATTTATTTTGTTTGATAACAGAAAAATTTAAATTGTCTATATAAAGTAATGTGAATACCTAGCAGCAATTTTATAAACTATATTTATCACGCAATGATTTTGATTATATGTTGGTTGTGTGTCTGTTTGTAAGTGTGTGTTGACAAACATAAAATGCGAGACACATACGATATCTTAGCCAAATCGAGGTTGTCGCGATTTTTACTACAAATTCGAATTAATCCCTAGCAATTTTTTCTATAAAATACAATTTTGGCGATAAAATAGTATATATCGGACGTTTCCTTACGACTATTCTGGCTGGGTAAGGGTCATTTTTTTGGTAACCGTTGATAACCGAACTTTACGATGCTTAAGTATTATCTTTAGGTTATTACAATTGATAATAGCACTAAAAGTACCTTTCTTGGTAATTTTAATCATGTTAGGTAGGTACAGTTTTTATCATTACTTTTTAAATGTCAATAAAATAAGCTCAAAATTTGATTGTTACAGGCCTCACCTGGCCAAGCATATAAAGGATGTTTTTGTGGATGATGTCAAGACTGGTATGGGTGGAGCTACAGGTATACCCATAGATAGATAGATAGATAGATAATTGATAGATAAATATATGATATAGTGACAGATAAACAGATTGACAGATGTTTTTGTTGATGATGTTAAGACTGGTAGGGGCGGAGCTACAGGTATACACATACATAGGTTACAGGTAGATAGATTACGATAGACAGACACAGACAGGCAAATATTTGATACGTAAACAGATGGACAAACAGATTAATAGGTGAGGGTGGAGCTACAGTTATATACACATAGATAGACACAAATATACATAGATATACAAAGATAGACATAGATAGAAATAGAGATAGATAGATATGCACAGGCGTAGATAGATAAATAGATTACATACAGACAGATGGACAGACAGACATATAAATTGACAGGTGTATATGAAATAGAAAGACAGACATACAAATACCTAGACACATAGACAGTCGTCTGTTTTTCAAACTTATATTATTTTTCTTGAAGGAAACAAAGGAGCAGTGGCTATCAGTCTGACCTACAGGTCAAGTTCTCTATGTTTCTTGTGTTCACATTTTGCAGCTGGTCAGTCTAATATATCAGAAAGAAACAACGACTATTCAGAGGCTATCAAAAAGGTAAAACTAATCTGTATATAAAAGTAAAAGCATTTTTATGTTTGTGTGTGTTTGTCTGTCTGTCTGTACCGAAGAATCTGATTTCTGTATAAATTAAAATGTAAGTATGTCCATATTTTGTGACATATTAGTTTTGTTCAGACTTCTAAACATTATTCTGTTTGTTTAAAATTTGATAACAGTCTTTTATTTGACTTGGTTAGCTTTACTTCTGTGGATTTAATCATTCTTGTTAATTTAAGGAATGTTTAAAATTATATTTATTTGTAGGTGACCTTCCCTAACGGACGAACAGTACTGAATCATGATTTTGTGTTCTGGTGTGGCGATTTTAATTACAGGTATAATTTAAACTAGCGGCTACGCCCCTAGAGGCCTAAGGGGGCTTTGGGTGATTTGACCCCAAAGTATTCAATTTTGGTCTTAAAATGAAAAGTAATATATATATTTTTTGGATGGTGGTGGTACCCTCTCCCAAAATAGTTATAATTCCTTCAAGGACCTTTGAAGGGCTACATTGTAAAGGAGAACCATGTCGGTAATTAATCTGAAATAGCTGCAGAGTAAATCCCATTTTCCAATATTGTTATGAACGGACGGACAGACAAGGCAAATCATAAAAAAGCATCGCTGCAAAAAAAAAGGCACACAGGGTCTGATTTAATACACTTTAGAATCTCACACATATTAATAAAGAATGATAATAATCTGAAAGTTAAAAATTTAAATACCTTATTTTTATCAGGTATTGTTTTTTTATAAAAACGAAATCTTTCCCTTTTTTAGGGTTAATATGAGCCGCGAAGAAGCAGCCACCGCCGTTGCCAACAATGATCTGACAGAGCTGCTGGCGGCTGATCAGCTTAAGATTGAACAGTCAGCTGGAAACGTCTTCCAGGTAGAATAGGATTGGTTGGTAGATAACAAAGAAACAGGGATAAGAAATTAGGGGAATAGTCCCTTTCGTGGCCACGCCCCTTAAAGGGAGATTCCTCGTATTTTTAAAATGGCTTTTTATGGGTTATTTTAGGTTAGGTTATATTGGATTAAGTGATTGCCCCACAAGGTTAGACAATTAACCCCGCAGTGTTAGAGCCCATCGCAGGGGCTAGAAATAGAAGAAATGCTACTGTGAAAAATACGAAGAATCGCCCCTTAAGGAGTTGTTGCCACGAAAGGGACTATACCCGAAATTTGGATGGGTATAAAAGACAAAGCAAAGCCACGCTAATAAATCTATCAATATAGATGTATAATCCAGACAACTAAGTGGATCTAAGTGGGACCTTTTTGGCCTGCTAGCAAATTTTTTTCGGCTCTTTTGTAGTGACTTGGCTAGGTTAATATTCCCAACGACGCTATTGGCGTATTCATTGTATTCAAAGATACAATGGAAATTTTGCTCATGGTCCACTGGGTGGGGACATGCTGTTATATAACCCCTTCCCCCTCTAGGTATTTTTTTACTCTAATGTCACGCCTAAAAAACTAATTTCAACCAGAAAGTTAAGTTAAGTTAACTTAGCTTTTTAAAATAAAAGTATGTTTGACCGTTCGTCTGTTTGTCACTTTAGTTATCTTTATCCACCAACTAATAAAAAGAAACTTTTATTTATATAAAACACGCAGTCACGTAAATTTCCATAATTTTTGTTGGCACTTTCTTCCCAGAAATTATGGCTCGGCAGCCGAAACATAGCCTTAAATTAAAACCGTTTGGAGGCTTAAATAATTTGTGTAAGTAGAGGAATTGTCATATTTTGTTTAGGTTTAGACTACCATATGTTTTTTTAAATTGTAAAAATTGATTTATCTGAGTTGACGCGCGACTGCCGAGCCCTGCCAGAAATCCTTATTCATTGTTTGATATAAGGTAACTGTTAAGACAACAATGGATACCACCTAGCATACGGAGATAAATATAAGAGAGATTAAATTAGAGTGCAAACATACTTGATGACGTCTTTTATTCAATTATTATATAAATTTAACAAGATGTCAGTCTGTCTGTACAGAAGGATCTCGCTAACTGCTGAACCGAAATGGCTCTTATAGATCCCCCCCCCCCCCCCAATTCTATTATTTGGAAATAAGTATCAAAAAGCCTAAAATTGTTCAACATTGCTACAGAATCTTCAAGCAAGGTTTGAAATCGATAGAACATTATTAACAAGCATAGATTTATGATTAAATATATTCGCTACTGACAAAAAGACTCGCCAAATGCATAAAGAATCAGGGATAAGACAATGGACGAAAAAATATGTTCACCCCAAATTATGAAAAAAAAATTTTGATTAAAATTATTCTAAGAATAGCTACTGTTAGTTTGAACAAACTAACCAAAGTAATTTTTAGTTTTTAAGCCAACAAATAAAAAGATGTTTTTTTAAAACTGTATGTACCATGACAGGCGTATGTAGTAAGTATCTTGATTAATACTCTAAATTATCCCTGTAAAGTAAACATTTACTTTTGCCATATTTACGTCAAACCATTGAAAAATATACCCAGAGACATTTAGATATTACAACAAATTGCTTTCATTTAGAAAATATGTATTTTAATTATTTGAATTATATTAAACTGGTTTATTTTTCATTCATTAAAAAACTTTGAGTACTTAGCAGTACCAAACTTTTTGGCCCATAATGTTATTTTACAAAATGAGGCAATTTTCTTTATCATCATTGGGGATATACATCAATTTATCGGTCATTGTCTTACCCCTGAAGATCACAGATAAAAATGTGAGAAAATAAAACATTTCTTTTGTTACACATATCCATTTTTATTAATATTAAGAAAAAAATTCAGAACCTAATCCTTAAAAAGCCGGATGTAAATTTATACAGTTTTTTAAAGCTACCAAATATCTCGAAAAGGCTGTACTAATAAATATATTTTTAGGGAAGTTTTGTTTTATATAAGCAATTTTTTGGCTGTCCTGAATTAACATACCTATGACTTTATTTACGCAGTTGTCATTCTAAATAATTGTCAGAGCTTTCACTAAAACAATAAATAGACCACTGAAAACCCTTCCAAATCTTTTTCTATCCAAATAGGGGGGGGGGGGGTCTCTTAAACACTGGGGTTATCTAGCCTATATTTAACCAACCCTTACCTAAAATAGTCTTTTTTTTTACAAAAAAAAAATATTTTTGGTCCATATGATTTTGCAGAGTCAGGGAATTCGTCTAATTTTCTTTAGGTATTAAAAAAGTCGTTTATAAAAATTCAAATGGAGAATTATTTCAGCCATACTACTACCTTTTTTTAGTAAGATTGATGGCTAAATGTTATAATTTGAAATGCAAAATTGCAGATATTTTACTTAGTTTCAAGTTTACTTAGTGACGTCATTTAATCAGCATTCCTTTATATATATACTAGCGGCTTCGCCCCTAGCCTCTAGGGGCTTTGCCCCTAGAGATGGTAAATAAAGTGTGGAAATCTTCCAAAAAGGTTACAAAAGAAAAAAAAAAAAAAAAAAAAATTGGGGGGATTTTTTGTTTTTGGGGGGGTTGGGGGTGTCCCATCCCCCAAGAAAAAAGCTTAAAACCACCACAGGACCAATAGGTATATACCCTGAAGAGTAGAATCCAATTGGTTCAGTGGTTACCGAGATCTTAAGCTTCAGACGGACGGACGGACGGACAGACATCAAGCTACTTTGTATTATAGATTTGTTTTTGCTTAGCTATTAATATTTAGCGGATTTACACACTAATTAAATATGACGTTACCATATTAACGTTGGACTATTTCATTAGTAAAGTTTTTCTTTTAAAATCAAAATAAATTTAGTTAAATAGCTTTTATAATCCAGTTACAGGATGTCTGTCTTTCTGTCTGTCTGTCTGTACCGAAGGATATCGCTAACCGCTTAACCAATATGGTCCTCCTTTACAGTGAAGCTTCTCATGGGTCTTGGGAAGGTGTATGATTGTTTCGAGGGAGGGTACCTCCACCCTCCTAATAGTTCATATAATATATATCAAAGGATCTCACTAACCGCTGAACCGATTTGGTTCTCCTTAACAGTGAAGCTACTCATAGGTCTGGGAAGGATTATTATTTTGAGGGAGGGTACCTTCACCCTCCCAAGAGTCCTTATATACAAGTAACAGGATGTCTGTTTCTCTGTCTCTACCGAAAGATCTCAATTAATATCTAGTGGATTAATATACTAATTAAATATGACGTTATCATTAATGTAAGGCTATTTCATTAGTAAAGTTTTTATTTCAAAACTAAATAGTTTTTAAAATCAAAATATGCATTTTGTCAAGAAGTAAAGCTTTTATAACAATAATCTTAATGGTTCAAATGATTTGGGGTATGTACTGTTTTATTTATGTAATTATATTTGTAAAGTACTTAACCTACGTCTTAGGATATATAGCTATAAGAGCAGAGAGAAATCACATACCATCACATTTTTCTTTAATATAATTTCAAGTTAGTTGGAAACTATAAATTTAGAATATGTGGAATAAAAAGAAGCATCTACCCACACATTTTTATTATGTCTTATTATTGTATTTGTACAGTGTTTATTGTATTCTCTTCTAAAAGCTAGTGCGTTGTTAAAGCTGCCTTTTACTGTTCCCCAATTCTGTAATATAAAGTAGTAATCTCGGAAATTGCTGATCCATTTGGGTTGACCTATCTATTGACCTCCCCATAACTGCTCCTAGAGGCTAGGAGAACTAGTATGCTTAATAGCCACAACTAAAATTCATTTAGGGAGGGAGGGAGTAGACAGTAGCAATGACGCTAAAATTAATCTACACTCTATCTTACCTCTATCCACATTTATTTGTTTGTCCGTTAATATTTCTGTAACTAATGAAACGTTTTGCTCTTTCTTTTTATTGAAGCCACACATAGGCCCAAGATAGTTTTAGGCTATATTTTTGTACCCCTCTAGATGCTAGGGGCGCATCCATGATGTAAACTACCCACCACATGTTACATACGTAAGCAAATCTTAATTTTGTTAGGAGGGGAACCAAAATTAATCTTATTAGGGTGTAACATCACTTACGCTTATTTTTTTATTGTGAACATTCTTATAGTTTCTTAAATGTATTTCTTTATTTGTTGGTTTAAAACTTTGGGCACTTGTATTTAATTTTGATTAGTTGGTTTAATTTAGCAGTGAGCAAATTTGTAATAAATGATTTTAAATTAAAGAAGGGGTAGTTTAGATTAACATCGTTGGGAATGTATATCAATTTATCGTCCATTGTCTTATCCCATAAGATACCTGCTTTTTCCTATTGATAATAAATCGAATACACCACTTTGACGGAGGCTGGTGCTAACCTCTTATAATTGGCACAAGAGACATGAAAAGAAAACTAAATCCTTTTTAATTGGTTTTGGCTAGGTTATTTGGATTCTAATCATTCATACAGAGTTGGGTCATTCTTTGTCGATATTTTAAAGCTGGAAGCCGATTGGTTTTGGTCTTAACCACTTATAATATCAGTTAATGCTTCTTAGTGGTCTCTTCAGAATTTACATATCTCAGTTCTGAAGAGCTGTTATTAGTAGCGAAGCTACTCTATAATTCGAAATGTCCGTCCGTCCGTCCGTCTGTCCGTCCGTCCGTGTAAGACAGAATAGGGGAAACGTGATTTTCTCGGCTCCTATTAAAGATAGATAGCTGAAATTTTTTGACAACATTCCCATTATTAAGGAGCACAATTAACTATAAAACATCAAGGGCGGTCGGACCCCTTTTTAGCAGGTTTTAGGCTAGTTTTGTATGTTTCACATTTTTCTCCATATTGATATCAAAATTAAATTTCCTGTCGTTTACAGAAAACAACCATGACGGCTACACTGCCATTTTGCAGGTTTTAGGCTATTTTTGTATTTTTCACATTTCCACCATATCTTCAGTGTTTATGGTCCAATTTTCAAAATTTTTTCAGTTATAGATATGAGAATTTAATTTCCCGTCGTTTAAAGAAAACATCCATGACGGTCAGACTGCCTTTTTGCAGGTTTTAGGCTATTTTTGTATTTATCACATTATTCTCCATATCTTCAGTGTTTATGGTCCGATTTTCAATATTTTTTCAGTTATCAAAATCAAAATCAAAATTAAATTTCCCGTCGTTTAAAGAAAACAACCATGGCGGTCAGACTGCCTTTTATCAGGTTTTTGGCTATTTTTATATGTTTTAAATATTTCCCCTATATTTGGTGTTTTTGGTCCAATTTTCAAACTTTTTTGGGATAAATACACTTTAAATCTACTTTTACGTATTTCCATCCACGATTTTTTGTGCTTCGCTACTTATGGATGTTGTCATCCTTGTTTTAAACTTAACCACCTACCTACGTATTGTTTAAAAAGGGAGGAGTAGGTTGTGCTAAAAATCCGTAAATGTGTCAGTTTTACGGCTTAAAAATAGTAGTAGAACGGTAATATTCACTAAATATGTGTATTTCTTACTGAAAAGAACTATAGAAATTTTTTTTTTTTACAAAATTAACTTAAATTTTTATTGTTCTGCTACTGTTTGTAACTTAAAACTCACAACCTTTACGGATTCTTACCGCTACCTACTCCTTCCTTTTATTCTGCCTATTTGGGAAATTATTGTTCAAAAGAAATTATCCAAGAGAAACGTTCAAGAGAAATTGTTTATGAAAATTTAGCTACTTATTTAGAAATAAATATCTAATATCAAAGTTTATAAGAACCTCTGCTTTCAGCTGAAATTTGTTTATCATAATACGTATTCATATAATATGTAGGTGTTACTTTTTAATATGAAACATTTAAATAAATGCTGAGCAAAAAATTTCTATTGTAAATGGTAGCTAGTACGTTTATTTCTTATGAAGCTTATGATTTTAATAACTACGGAAATGTTTGAGCTATTCTTTTTAGGGAAGTTTTCATTGGTTTCGGAATAGTTTTTGGCAATTTTTCTGCCCTATTCTTGTTCCTTTAACTACAGAGCCTCTAGTCCTATTATATAAAGTAGTAAGGTTTTTTGTCTGAAACTTAAGATTTTAATACCTATTGGAGTATCTATTTTAGGAAAGCTTTACATAGGTCCTTAGTTGGTTTTAGGCTGTTTTACTACCACCTTTCTGCCCCTTTGAATACAAATCCACTAGTTGCTAAAGACACAGCCTCTAGTAATTATTTAATGTAATTAGTCTTTTTGCTTAAAATACAAAGGCGTACCTCATGTAGTTAACTAATGCACAGGGAATGATAAATATTTTCAAAAACAAAAAATAATATATACATATTCTTTAATTGTTTTTATGACTTTTTATTAAGAAGGCATATATATTTTACTTTTTCCGGAGAAAGTAAAACCTATAATTTTTTTTGGAAATGTTTTCATTTGTTTGGCCCATGCAATGGAGTGTCACAGGGATTTCTTCATAGACCCGTGATAATTGACGTACCTTAAAAAATATTAGAGAGCAAGTTACTTTAAATAGGATTGGCCAGTCAGTCAGAGAATTTTAACTCACGCTATATTTTTGAGCTATAAGATGGTTCTTACAGTTTTGTAATCGTCTAATTGTGCCTAATCGATCTAGGACATAACGTCCAATCCAAAGAGTCATTTAGAGCTTTTATTAATTTTATGCCCATTTTAGAGTGTATGGCTGCCATATATTGATATCAAACTTGATTTGCTTGTAATGTTATGAAAGTAATGTCTAGAAGTTTAAGTATTTGTATGTTTTCATTCCAAAGGCATCAGCTTTCATGTAAACTAATCTTGTTTCCTTTTACTGTACGTTTTTTATTATTCATAAAAAAGTCTCTTATAAATAAAGAGAAATCTTATATTAAATTGTTCAAGGAATAAATTTTTTATATGAAAATGACTATTTTATAACTGTGTTTCTTTCAGCTGAAATTTTTTATTGTATATATTTTTGGACATTTTAAACCATTTATTAAACTAAATCATTTGTATTCAGGGATTCCACGAGGGAGACATCACTTTCCCGCCAACATACAAATACGACCTTTTCTCTGATGATTACGACACGAGTGAGAAATGCCGCGTTCCTGCTTGGACCGACAGAGTGCTCTACAGGGCAAGGAAATTACCAGGTATTAAATTGATTGATTGATTAGCCATGGCTTATTATATGGGCTGAAATTTTCCTTTTATAGACAGCTTTTTATTTGCCATTATCAGGTTTACCCATATTATCAGTGGGTAGATTAAACCCCACTTTAAAGTAAAATTACCATTTGAAAAATAAAGATCAAAATTGATGGTTTTCTTTGCCCATGGAGGCTAGTGGTACATCAATTAGTTCTAAGTAAGATAAGTTAATTCCCCTTTCATTGGAAAGCCTATTCAGGACGGCTTACACCACATGATCTCATTTTGGTGTATATCGAAACAAAATCTTGCTTGTATTGGACCCAGGCATTTACCCTACTCTTAACTACCACAAGACATACCAGAAGTAGAAACCATTTTTAAAGTCAGCGGAAAGCTGTCTATAATACAATGCCGTACAAACATTATTTTAGTATCGCTGAGGACCGGTTCTAATCCAGCGGATAATGATCGGTTTCGAAGCCATACTGGAAACAATATTTATTAAATTTTAGGAGTTGGAGATGATTGGGTTCCTGGTAACTTCCATTACTATGGTCGGGCTGAACTAAAACAGTCTGACCACAGACCAGTTCTGGCTGTCATCGATATCAAGGTACAAACTAGAAAACAGACTGACAAATAATTAAATTAGTTTAACTGGCGGTTTCCCTAAAAGTTACCAGCGTTCATTACACAGGGGTTTATTTGTAATAGATTTAAAATAAAGGACAAGGGGTAGTTTTAAATGTGTTATTGTCTTACTCCATGTTAGGTTTGGATATAAAGGTACAGCGTTGCCCCGCAGGGTTAGGCACCGAAGGTATAGGCCCTGCATGGTTAGGATCCCACTTCAGTTTTTAAACTAAAAGCACTGTCACTCTATATTTCTTAATTTTTGTTTGTCCGACTTTCACATTTAAAAAAAAATATCTCTTCATCCTTGTAGATAATTGAAAAGAAGTGTATAGTTATTTATCGCATTGTTATTATAAACAGCAAAAAGTAAAATGAAAAATTATAAGATTAATTCTAGTTTTTTTTGTCCCGAGGAAACGATCGCCCGGGCTAACAAAACTGATATTAATTTTATTATTTCATTTTAATATTCGTAGAAAATTGTCCGTAATACGATGCTATACATGATTTTTTAGTATGGCTGAGAACTGGTTCTAATCCAGCGGATATTTATCGGTTTCAAAGTCACCCTAAAACTATAACATTCACCCAAAACTATTTTGTTCATCAAATGCCTTGCTTAAGTCAAAGTAACATTAATTAATATTATTCTTTAAAGGTCAGAGAAGTTGATATCGAGAAACAACAACAAATAACAAAGGTTTGTCTAAAGATTGTTTAATATCAAGCACAATGAAAATAAATGAAAGACACTAACTGTATCATAGTTAAAGACGTTAAAAAGTATAACAACTCGCGGATTATCTAACATTTAGACTTTTGTTATAAGATAATGAAGGTATGATAAATTGATGTACATCCTCTATAATCATAAACAAAACTACTCTTTCTGAGGATTTAGATGATTGGTGGTAAAGTTTAGATATTCCTAGTTTGTAAAACTCAATCAAGATTTAATAATAGTCCCCAAAGTGAGTAAGAGTTCGTAAGAACTATGGGGACCAGTAAAGTAAAATAGTAAGGATTTTGTTTGTCTGTCAAGATCTCGCTAACCTCTGAATCGATTGGATTCTCCATTTTAGGAAAACTTCACATAGATCTAGAGTCTTTAAATGTTTTAACATAGACCCTAGATGATTAGGGCGCAGCCGAGAGTTTTGAATGAAAGATTTATTGAAACCAAATTTAGTGCAAAAAATGTGTATTTGGAGGATTTACTCAATTATTTTTTAACAGTTTGACACTTTTCCTTTATTAAAGTCACAGCAATTTATTTACATATTAAATACAGCTGGAATAATTTTTATGTAAATTTACTTTATTTTTAACTTTTCTATTTAGCTTCCAAAGTAATTGATTTTTTTTTCTTTTTCTTTTAATGCTTTTTATAACAATCTATTTAATAATTTATGTTATTAGGTAACTATTTATTTATCTATATCTCTTTCTACCTATTTATCTATATAGGATGTTTTAGAAACAATTAGACCCTATCGTGGTTAAGTAATCAGTAAATCTCCAATATCTCTATTTATTAATTTTTTATACATCTATCTATTTTTATAAATACATATAACATTCTATTTATTCACTTGACTGATGTTATATCTATCTATCTTATATGTAACTATCTCGCTATCTACTTATCTATTTATCTATATGTATCTAAGTATCTATCTAGGATGTACTAGAAACACCAGGACCATCTAACAGTACCGTAGTAAGCACACCCAAAACAATTTATACATCTTGTGTGATATCTATCTATCTACCTATGTAACTATCTATCTATCTACCTATATATCTATCTATCTAGGATGTACTAGAAACCTTAGGACCCTCTGACGGAACAGTAGTAAGCACACCCCTGACGGGACCAAGTACTGTTAAAATTACAGAAGATATCGTTGGATCAATAACAAGTAAGAATTTATCTATACTAAGGATCTTAAATGATAAGACAATGAACGATAAATTGATATACATCCCAAATGATTATAAACAATAGGTACCTCTTTTGTAGATTTAATTATTGGTTAAAATGTTTGTAGAGTTCACTGTAATAAATAGTAAAATTAATAGTAAATGAATAAGAGAACATGCTTGAAACTTATGGTGCCAGGATAATTAACAGCCCAATGACCCTGCGCTCCCTAATAAAACCAGACTATTTGAAGTCCTATTAATAGAGAATTAATGCCAATGAAGTATTAGCTAACAAACTCTGTATTATCCTTTTTCTCTATTCATTTCTGTTTTGTTCTTTAAAGAATGAATGCAGTCTAAACCCTTCATATTTTGAAGGTCCTACAAAGTATTGAAATAGTCTAAATCCTCAATATATTGAAGGTTCTACAAAGTATTGAAATAGTCTAAACCCTTCATATTTTGAAGGTACTGCAAAGTATGGAAATATTCAAACCCCCTTCATATTTTGAAGGTTCTACAAAGTATGAAAATAGTCTAAACCCTTCATATTTTGAAGGTCCTACAAAGCATTGAAATAGTCTAAATCCTCAATATATTGAAGGTCCTACAAAGTATTGAAATAGTCTAAATCCGTCATATTTTGAAGGTCCTACAAAGTATGTAAATAGTCTAAACCCTTCATGTTTTAAAGGTCCTACAAAGTATTGAAATAGTCTAAATCCTTCATATATTTAAGGTCCTACAAAGTATGGAAATAGTCCAAACCCTTCATAAATTGAAAGTCCTACAAGTATGAAAATAGTATAAAACCCTTCATATTTTAAAGGTCCTGCAAAGTATGGAAATAGTCTAAACCCTTCATATATTCAAGGTCCTACAAAGTATGGAAATAGTCTAAACCCTTCATATATTCAAGGTCCTACAAAGTATTGAAATAGTCTAAATCCGTCATATATTGAAGGTCCCACAAAGTATGGAAATAGTCTAAACCCTTCATATTTTGAAGGTCCTAAAAAGTATGAAAATAGTCCAAAAAATTTGAATCACCCCTTTGGGCACTGACAAATCATTTATGAAATATGTGTTCATCCAAGCAAGAAATAGAGAAAGGGATACATTTACTTCAAACACATCTAACATGTTCATACACAACAACTACATACAAAACATGAAACGATCATCCCTATAATAATATATGTAGTAGAAGGATCTCTGTCTGTGTGTGTCTCCGTTTGTGTGAACCGAAGGATCTCCCAAACTGCTATATCCATTAGGTTCTCCATTATTTTGTATCTTAGGTAATTGATGAATCATATATCTTATATCATAAAATAGGTAATATACCCAGACTGGCCAGAGTGTACGTTTTGTACGTTTTGTACGTTTTGTACGTTACGCATCGAATCTGTGTACGTTCTGGACGTTATTTTGATATGTGTACGTAACGTATTTTGAAATTTGTATTTTTGTACGTTTTACGTTTTTTTTTTAAATAATAAGAATCAAATATTAGCAGAAAAGTAATTTGTATGTTTTGTACGAAAATTTTAACAAAAACTATAGGTGTATTATATTAAATAAATTCAATATTATCTTAAATTTTCATAGAACAAAAATATGTAGGTAAATTATGCATATATGTTATTAAAACTTACAGTTTAAATTTATGGATTTGAAATATATGTCCTATAGATTTAGTTTAAACTATTGAACAGAAAGAGATATGCAGTTGACTAAATTCAAGTTTAAATGCATTTCATGCAACTACCCCTTTAATAGATTTTACGAAAATTTTTTTCAAATTCTTTATATACTCGGGTAAATTTTCCGAGATATCATATGGTGCTCAGTTTAGGATTAAGAAGTCTTATTTTTTGGTATCTTCAGTTTTTAAAGAATAAGAATCAAATATAAGTATAAAAGTTTTTGTATATTTATTTGTATTTGTACAAAAAGTATTACAAAAATAGTATATTATCTATAATACAAAGTAGAATGATGTCTGTCCGTCTGCTTGTCCGTCTGTATATCAGAAGCTTAAGATCTCAGTAACCACTGAACCTATTGGGCTCTACTCTTCATGGAATATACCTAATAGTCCTGTGATGTTTTTTTTCTTTTTTTTCTTTGGGGGCGGGGCACTTGAAGCTTTTTACTTTCTGCTAGGATTAGAGGCTTCGTCCCCTCTTTTATAGAATCGTTTGTTGGAAATTTGTCCAAAAAAAAATATAAAAAAAGATTGTGATTATTTTTTTCATTTAGGCTTCGCCCCAGGGTGCGGTGGGGGTTCCCCCACCCCGCTGATTTGCATTAGTTTATAAAAATAAATTGAGGGGAGGTTGATTTTTTTTGGAGGGTGGGTTTCCCACACTAAGAAAATAGCCTAAAACTACCACAGGACCAGTAGATATATTCCCTGATGATTAGAACCCAATCTGTTCAGTGGTTACCAAGATCTTAAGCTTTAGACAGACAGGCACTGATTTACTTTGTATCAAAGACTAGTATTTTCTGAGATCTTTAGCAATAGACAAAATAACCCTATATATATCCTATTATATATTTATCCTATAAATCCTTTTTTTCTGTAACGAAGAATCTCGCTAACCGCTGAACCGACATGATCATTGTGAGGTTGTAGGCTATTTTCTCTGTCCTTCCATATCCCTTCAAGAATCTGTATTCAAAATGGTAGAAAAATAGCCTAAAACCATCTCGGTAACTGTATGAAGTAGTTATGAAAATCTTAAGCATCAGACAAAAAACTTACTACTTTATTTAATAGAATATACTTAGTACGTAATAACAGGATGTATGTCTCTCTGTCAGTTTATTTGTACCGAAGGTTCTCGCTAACCGCTAAACCGATATGGTTCTCCTTTACAGGGTAGCTTCTCATAGGTCCTGGGAGAGGGTTCAACCACCCTCCCAAGAGAAATTAGAAAAAAATCACCACCCTTCCCCTATTTTCTCTTTCTTTTTAAAATTGAAATCAGAAATGGGGGTGGTCTACTCCCCCCTCCCTCACTAAAAAATTTATTAGCGAAGCTACTCTATAATCACTTTGTCAGTCCGTTATGCTATCGGAGAAACGTGATTTTCTCGGCTCCTGTTTTTTGATTGAATAAGTTCACATTCTACATATTTTCATTGAGATTTGCCTTTTGGTTGGGGTGCTAGAAGATCTATTCCTAGATTTTCTTTTTTTCATTGTTTTCTCGACTTCTATTCAAGATAGACGGCTGAAATTTTCAGGGAATAAATAAATTCACATTCTACATATTTTCAAAAAGTTTCTTTAAGGTTTGTCTATTTGTTGCAGTGCTAGATCGATTCCTAGATGTATGGGTTTTTGTGATTTTCTCTACTCATATTCCTGATAGACGGTTGTAATTTTCAGGGATTGTATTAGTTTTCATTCTTAATACTTCCACTAAATTTCATTGAGATTTGCTTATTGGTTGGGGGGCTGAATTTATTTCTAGATTTTCACGTTATTATATATTTTTAAAAGGTTTTGTGATTTATTTAAATAAGTTAAATGCTTATTTTTTACGACACTACTCTATAGTTTATATAGTTCCCAGATTTCCATTCATAACTTTTGAGCTTCGCTACTTAAGGATGTTGTCATCCTTGTTTTTTACTTTTTATTTTTAAATAAAAAAAATGGGTTTTTAATTCAACTCCCCCCCCCCCCCTAATCAAGTTCCTCTATAGGCCTCTAAGGGCGTAGTCGCTGGTCCTTATAATAGGATATACTTTGTACATAATAACAGGATGTCTGTTTGTTTGTACCAAAGAATCTCGCTAACCACGGAACCGATATGGTTCTCCTTAACAGGATAGCTTCTCATAGGTTTTTGGAAGTTTTATAACTATTTTGGGGAAGAGTGTCACCATCCACCCTCCCAAGAGAAATTGACTTTAGAAAAAAAACTACCTCCTCCCCCCAAAAATGAATTTCAATTGCTCACTGATTTTAAGTTAATTTTTTTCCAGATGTCTATAAATAACTTTTGAACTTCGATACTTATGTATGTTGTCATCCATGTTTTTTATTTGAATTCAACTCTCCCCTCCTCAAGTGCCCCTAGAGGCCTTTAGGAGCGTAGACGCTAGTTCTTTTAAATAGAGTAAGAGGAAATCTTGTGTCTGTCAGTTCGCTATGGTTCTCCTTTACAGGTAGCTGCTAGTAGACTTAAATGTATTGATAATAGGTAACTAGGAAATTATTTAACTTATTTTTATTAGGAATGTACGTTTTTGTACATTTTTTTACTTTTTTTATGTACGTAACGTATTTTTTTTGTGTACGTTATGTACGTTTTTTATTTTCAAAATTGGCTGGCCAGTCTGTATACCTATTCTTATGTATGTACTGTAATAGTGTTTCATAAATAAGTTTTCTCATTCGTTGGCTTAAAAAGCTTAACGAATCATAATCTATATTTGTTGGTTTAAAATAATATTATCAAAAAACTTTAATCTTCTGATGTTAATCGTAGTTGGATCTACTTTCTTATCCCTTGATATTCCTGGAGAAAAGGGTTAAATAGGGGACAAAAAAAGAGCAATAAACAAAAAGCACTTGTTGTACAATCATACTTGGCTCTATCGAAATTACACTCTTACTGAATCTAAACCCCTAGACCCTGTCGGGTTCCTATATCCTAACCAATTTGTGGGGCTAATCGAATCTAACTATAAAAAAATTCAAATAATTGACCAAACTTTAGCTAATTTGTGTACTTTTTTGGTTTTTAATGTAAGAACAATGGACACTTTTATACCCCAATATCTAGGCTTTAATGTACAGTATACATATATACATTAGAGTGTTCCAAAAAAACCTTCAATTGTTGAATTGATTTAAGTTTGCTTCCTTTTCCTACAGAATTTAAGTCCATTTTTTAGTTTTATTATTTAAATGTTTCAGGAGTAATAATTTTTCATCTTGATTTTAAGAAATTCATAAACTTTGGGGACTTCATTTAGTTGTGCAAACCTTTATTGTTCAAAATTTTCCATCGAACAATTTACTCTACTGAAGGGTTATTGATGTTATTAGGTACATTAATTTATCATCCTTTGCCTTATCTTTTAAGATCTTAGGAAAATACACTTCCTTCAGTTTGGTAAATCTTAAATCCTAAGGGTTTTTGAAACTCTCTTAACAAACATACACATAAAACAGTATCACACACTCACACATACACACACCCACACACACAGAAAATAATATAAAAATTGCACATAGGCGAGATATGAATGAATGCAATATCATCTTATGTTTCATCAACAATTCAAACCAATTGTTTCAAGTTTGTTATTTATAAACCTTAGAATTTGAATGGACTATTAATTAATATACACTCAAATTATGATAAACATACTTACTTCTTCAGTAGATAAAATTATCGGCGGAAAAGTTAAGACACTGCTAGTAAGTACCAAAGAACAGAACAGATCCCTTTAAGCATTCTTATCTACACTTTTTATAAATTGAACATATGTGAGAAGGCGTAGTTTTTCGTATTGTTTTTTACTTTAGGTCAGGTTAGGGTAGGTTATATTGGTTACCCCGCATATAGCCTTGCAGGGTAGGGCACTTCAGTTATAGGCCCAGCGGGGCTACAAGCCCCCGTAGGTGTTAGCAAAAGAAACACTACACACTTAACTTTCATTTAATTTTAAAAATAAGGATGGGGGTCAATCGACAATTTGTTTAAAGTCACCTATGATTATTTCTAGGTTGTATGAGTGAATTTGGAGATGTGAGGTACAGCAGAGAGGTCAGAGGAACTGTTTGGACACAATTCAGGTAGAAAAAAGAGAATATTATACCTACAGCATGTTCCATAAAAAAAGTATTTTTAGGGTTTATTACAGTCCTTGTTTCTTAATGTATCATCAAAAATGGCATATGTCCAAGTTCTCTATAAAATTCTACACAAGAATATATAAATTTTAAATTTTACCTATTACATTATCAACGTAGATTTTTAGAGCTAAACTTTAGAAAAAGTAACTGAGCAAAAAGTAACTTTTTACATGAAACGACTTTTTACAAGTTGGATGGTTCATCTAACTTAAATTTACGCTAGTTTTTAGCAATTTAAATGTAATTGTAAGTATGGATTCGAAACCGATAAATATCCACTAGATTATAACCGGTTCTGAGTCATACTGAAAAATCATGTTTTGTATCGTATAATAGACAACTTTCGGGTATAGTCCTTTCCATGACATCGCTCCATATGGGGCGATGATTTTAATTGATCGCCTCTTATGACATGGGGCGATGTAATGGCTCCTTGAAAGGAGCGATTTAATAGCCCCTTATAACAAGAGGCGATGTTATGACTCCTTGAAAGGAGCGATTTAATAGCCCCTTGCCCTAAGAGGCGATTAAATGATCCTTTATCGCTCCTTTATCGCCCCTTCTAAAGAGGAGATGATATGTCCTCTTATCCCAAGGGGCTATTTAATTAAATATCGCCTCTTCATGGCCCCTTCACTATTATATATATCTTAGTCCCTTGATGGCCCCTACATCGCTCCTACATCGCCCCTTCATCGCTCCTCCATCGCTCCTTCTCCAAATTTATATTACATTGTACTTTGATGGCCCCTACATCGCCCCTCCATCGCTCCTACATCACCCCTTCATCGCTCCTTCTTCAAATTTATATTACATTGTACTTTGATGGCCCCTACATCGCCCCTCCATCGCTCCTACATCGCCCCTTCATCGCTCCTTCTTCAAATTTATATTACATTGTACTGTGATGGCCCCTACATCGCTCCTACATCGCTCCTTCATCGCTCCTACATCGCCCCTTCTCCAAATTTATATTACATTGCAACTTGATGGCCCCTACATCGCTCCTACATCGCTCCTCCATCGCCCCTTCATCGCTCCTTCTCCAAATTTATATAACATTGCAACTTGATGGCCCCTACATCGCTGCTACATCGCTCCTCCATCGCTCCTCCATCGCTCCTACATCGCCCCTTCATCACTCCTTCCACAAATTTATATTACATTGTACTTTGATGGCCCCTACATCTCTCCTCCATCGCTCCTCCATCGCCCCATCGCCCCTTAATAGCCCCTTACCTTAATTTATATAAAAAAGCCCCTACATAGCCTCTCCATCGCCCCTTAATAGCTCCTTACCTTAATTTTTATAACATAGCCCCTACATAGCCTCTCCATCGCCCCTTAATAGCCCCTTATCTTAATTTATATAACAAAGCCCCTACATAGCCTCTCCATCGCCCCTAATAGCCCCTTACCTTTATTTATATAACAAAGCTCCTACATAGCCTCTCCATTGCCCCTTAATAGTCCCTTACCTTAATTTTTATAACATAGCCCCTACATAGCCTCTCCATCGCCCCTTAATAGCCCCTTATCTTAATTTATATAACAAAGCCCCTACATAGCCTCTCCATCGCCCCTAATAGCCCCTTACCTTTATTTATATAACAAAGCTCCTACATAGCCTCTCCATTGCCCCTTAATAGTCCCTTACCTTAATTTATATAACATAGCTCCTACATAGCCTCTCCATCGCCCCTTAAAAGCCCATTACCTTAATTTATATAACATAGCCCCTACATAGCCTCTCCATCGCCCCTTACCTTAATTTATATAACATAGCCCCTACATAGCCTCTCCATCGCCCCTTACCTTAATTTATATAACATAGCCCCTACATCGCCCCTCCATCGCTCCTACATCGCCCCTTCATCGCTCCTTCTTCAAATTTATATTAAATTGTACTGTGATGGCCCCTACATCGCTCCTACATCGCTCCTTCATTGCTCCTACATCGCCCCTTCATCGCTCCTTCTCCAAATTTATATTACATTGCAACTTGATGGCCCCTACATCGCTCCTACATAGCTCCTCCATCGCTCCTCCATCGCTCCTTCATCGCTCCTTCATCGCTCCTACATCGCCCCTTCATCGCTCCTTCTCCAAATTTATATTACATTGCAACTTGATGGCCCCTACATCGCTCCTCCATCGCCCCTTAATAGCCCCTTACCTTAATTTATATAACAAAGCTCCTATATGGCCTCTCTATCGCCCCTTAATAGCCACTTAATTTAATTATATAACATTGCCCCTACATAGCCTCTCCATCGCCCCTTAATAGCCCCTTACCCGATTTTATATAACATAGCCCCTACATAGCCTCTCCATCGCCCCTTAATAGCCCCTTACCCGATTTTATATAACATAGCCCCTACAAAGCCTCTCCATCGCCCCTTAATAGCCCCTTACCTTAATCTATATAACAAAGCTCCTACATAGCCTCTCCATCGCCCCATAATAGCCTCTTACCTTAATTATGTAACATAGCCCCTACATAGCCTCTCCATCGCCCCTAAATAGCCCCTTACCCTAATTTATATAACATAGCCCCTACATAGCCTCTCCATCGCCCCTTAATAGCTCCTTACCTTAATTTATATAACATAGCCCCTACATAGCCTCTCCATCGCCCCTTAATAGCCCCTTACCTTAATTTATATAACATAGCCCTACATAGCCTCTCCATCGCCCCTTAATAGCCCCTTACCTTAATTTATATAGCATAGCCCCTACATAGCCTCTCCATCGCCCCTTAATAGCCTCTTACCTTAATTTATATAATCCTTACCTTAATATATATAACATAGCCCCTACATAGCCTCTCCATCGCCCCTGAATAGCCCCTTACCCTAATTTATATAACATAGCCCCTACATAGCCTCTCCATCGCCCCTTACCTTAATTTATATAACATAGCCCCTACATCGCCCCTCCATCGCTCCTACATCGCCCCTTCATCGCTCCTTCTTCAAATTTATATTAAATTGTACTGTGATGGCCCCTACATCGCTCCTACATCGCTCCTTCATTGCTCCTACATCGCCCCTTCATCGCTCCTTCTCCAAATTTATATTACATTGCAACTTGATGGCCCCTACATCGCTCCTACATAGCTCCTCCATCGCTCCTCCATCGCTCCTTCATCGCTCCTACATCGCCCCTTCATCGCTCCTTCTCCAAATTTATATTACATTGCAACTTGATGGCCCCTACATCGCTCCTCCATCGCCCCTTAATAGCCCCTTACCTTAATTTATATAACAAAGCTCCTATATGGCCTCTCTATCGCCCCTTAATAGCCACTTAATTTAATTATATAACATTGCCCCTACATAGCCTCTCCATCGCCCCTTAATAGCCCCTTACCTAAATTTATATAACAAAGCTCCTATATAGCCTCTCCATCGCCCCTTAATAGCCCCTTACCTTAATTATGTAACATAGCCCCTACATAGCCTCTCAATCGCCCCTTAATAGCCTCTTACCTTAATTTATATAACATAGCCCCTATATAGCCTCTCCATCGCCCCTTAATAGCCCCTCACCCTAATCTATATAACATAGCCCCTACAAAGCCTCTCCATCGCCCCTTAATAGCCCCTTACCTTAATCTATATAACAAAGCTCCTACATAGCCTCTCCATCGCCCCATAATAGCCTCTTACCTTAATTATGTAACATAGCCCCTACATAGCCTCTCCATCGCCCCTAAATAGCCCCTTACCCTAATTTATATAACATAGCCCCTACATAGCCTCTCCATCGCCCCTTAATAGCTCCTTACCTTAATTTATATAACATAGCCCCTACATAGCCTCTCCATCGCCCCTTAATAGCCCCTTACCTTAATTTATATAACATAGCCCTACATAGCCTCTCCATCGCCCCTTAATAGCCCCTTACCTTAATTTATATAGCATAGTCCCTACATAGCCTCTCCATCGCCCCTTAATAGCCTCTTACCTTAATTTATATAATCCTTACCTTAATATATATAACATAGCCCCTACATAGCCTCTCCATCGCCCCTGAATAGCCCCTTACCCTAATTTATATAACATAGCCCCTACATAGCCTCTCCATCGCCCCTTACCTTAATTTATATAACATAGCCCCTACATCGCCCCTCCATCGCTCCTACATCGCCCCTTCATCGCTCCTTCTTCAAATTTATATTAAATTGTACTGTGATGGCCCCTACATCGCTCCTACATCGCTCCTTCATTGCTCCTACATCGCCCCTTCATCGCTCCTTCTCCAAATTTATATTACATTGCAACTTGATGGCCCCTACATCGCTCCTACATAGCTCCTCCATCGCTCCTCCATCGCTCCTTCATCGCTCCTACATCGCCCCTTCATCGCTCCTTCTCCAAATTTATATTACATTGCAACTTGATGGCCCCTACATCGCTCCTCCATCGCCCCTTAATAGCCCCTTACCTTAATTTATATAACAAAGCTCCTATATGGCCTCTCTATCGCCCCTTAATAGCCACTTAATTTAATTATATAACATTGCCCCTACATAGCCTCTCCATCGCCCCTTAATAGCCCCTTACCTAAATTTATATAACAAAGCTCCTATATAGCCTCTCCATCGCCCCTTAATAGCCCCTTACCTTAATTATGTAACATAGCCCCTACATAGCCTCTCAATCGCCCCTTAATAGCCTCTTACCTTAATTTATATAACATAGCCCCTATATAGCCTCTCCATCGCCCCTTAATAGCCCCTTACCCTAATCTATATAACATAGCCCCTACAAAGCCTCTCCATCGCCCTTTAATAGCCCCTTACCTTAATCTATATAACAAAGCTCCTACATAGCCTCTCCATCGCCCCATAATAGCCTCTTACCTTAATTATGTAACATAGCCCCTACATAGCCTCTCCATCGCCCCTAAATAGCCCCTTACCCTAATTTATATAACATAGCCC
The DNA here is from genome assembly GCF_053477335.1 of Acartia tonsa. Taxonomy (NCBI): domain Eukaryota; kingdom Metazoa; phylum Arthropoda; class Copepoda; order Calanoida; family Acartiidae; genus Acartia; species Acartia tonsa. The sequence continues at coordinate 31,865,170 of NC_137273.1, forward strand.
CTACATAGCCTCTCCATCGCCCCTTAATAGCTCCTTACCTTAATTTATATAACATAGCCCCTACATAGCCTCTCCATCGCCCCTTAATAGCCCCTTACCTTAATTTATATAACATAGCCCTACATAGCCTCTCCATCGCCCCTTAATAGCCCCTTACCTTAATTTATATAGCATAGCCCCTACATAGCCTCTCCATCGCCCCTTAATAGCCTCTTACCTTAATTTATATAATCCTTACCTTAATATATATAACATAGCCCCTACATAGCCTCTCCATCGCCCATGAATAGCCCCTTACCCTAATTTATATAACATAGCCCCTACATAGCCTCTCCATCGCCCCTTAATAGCCCCTTACCTTAATTTATATAACATAGCCTCTACATAGCCTCTCCATCGCCCCTTAATAGCCCCTTACCTTAATTTATATAACATAGCCCTACATAGCCTCTCCATCGCCCCTTAATAGCCCCTTACCTTAATTTATATAGCATAGCCCCTACATAGCCTCTCCATCGCCCCTTAATAGCCTCTTACCTTAATTTATATAATCCTTACCTTAATATATATAACATAGCCCCTACAAAGCCTCTCCATCGCCCTTTAATAGCCCCTTACCTTAATCTATATAACAAAGCTCCTACATAGCCTCTCCATCGCCCCATAATAGCCTCTTACCTTAATTATGTAACATAGCCCCTACATAGCCTCTCCATCGCCCCTAAATAGCCCCTTACCCTAATTTATATAACATAGCCCCTACATAGCCTCTCCATCGCCCCTTAATAGCTCCTTACCTTAATTTATATAACATAGCCCCTACATAGCCTCTCCATCGCCCCTTAATAGCCCCTTACCTTAATTTATATAACATAGCCCTACATAGCCTCTCCATCGCCCCTTAATAGCCCCTTACCTTAATTTATATAGCATAGCCCCTACATAGCCTCTCCATCGCCCCTTAATAGCCTCTTACCTTAATTTATATAATCCTTACCTTAATATATATAACATAGCCCCTACATAGCCTCTCCATCGCCCATGAATAGCCCCTTACCCTAATTTATATAACATAGCCCCTACATAGCCTCTCCATCGCCCCTTAATAGCCCCTTACCTTAATTTATATAACATAGCCTCTACATAGCCTCTCCATCGCCCCTTAATAGCCCCTTACCTTAATTTATATAACATAGCCCTACATAGCCTCTCCATCGCCCCTTAATAGCCCCTTACCTTAATTTATATAGCATAGCCCCTACATAGCCTCTCCATCGCCCCTTAATAGCCTCTTACCTTAATTTATATAATCCTTACCTTAATATATATAACATAGCCCCTACATAGCCTCTCCATCGCCCCTAAATAGCCCCTTACCCTAATTTATATAACATAGCCCCTACATAGCCTCTCCATCGCCCCTTAATAGCCCCTTACCTTAATTTATATAACATAGCCTCTACATAGCCTCTCCATCGCCCCTTAATAGCCCCTTACCTTAATTTATATAACATAGCCTCTACATAGCCTCTCCATCGCCCCTTAATAGCCCCTTACCTTAATTTATATAACATAGCCTCTACATAGCCTCTCCATCGCCCCTTAATAGCCCCTTACCTTAATTATGTAACATAGCCCCTACATAGCCTCTCAATCGCCCCTTAATAGCCCCATTACCATAATTTATATAGCATAGCCCCTACATAGCCTCTCCATCGCCCCTTAATAGCCTCTTACCTTAATTTATATAATCCTTACCTTAATATATATAACATAGCCCCTACATAGCCTCTCCATCGCCCCTTAATAGCCCCTTACCTTAATTTATATAGCATAGCCCCTACATAGCCTCTCCATCGCCCCTTAATAGCCTCTTACCTTAATTTATATAATCCTTACCTTAATATATATAACATAGCCCCTACATAGCCTCTCCATCGCCCCTGAATAGCCCCTTACCCTAATTTATATAACATAGCCCCTACATAGCCTCTCCATCGCCCCTTAATAGCTCCTTACCTTAATTTATATAACATAGCCCCTACATAGCCTCTCCATCGCCCCTTAATAGCCCCTTACCTTAATTTATATAACATAGCCTCTACATAGCCTCTCCATCGCCCCTTAATAGCCCCTTACCTTAATTATGTAACATAGCCCCTACATAGCCTCTCCATCGCCCCTTAATAGCCCCTTACCTTAATTTATATAGCATAGCCCCTACATAGCCTCTCCATCGCCCCTTAATAGCCCCTTACCCGATTTTATATAACATAGCCCCTACATAGCCTCTCCATCGCCCCTTAATAGCCCCTTACCCGATTTTATATAACATAGCCCCTACAAAGCCTCTCCATCGCCCCTTAATAGCCCCTTACCTTAATCTATATAACAAAGCTCCTACATAGCCTCTCCATCGCCCCATAATAGCCTCTTACCTTAATTATGTAACATAGCCCCTACATAGCCTCTCCATCGCCCCTAAATAGCCCCTTACCCTAATTTATATAACATAGCCCCTACATAGCCTCTCCATCGCCCCTTAATAGCTCCTTACCTTAATTTATATAACATAGCCCCTACATAGCCTCTCCATCGCCCCTTAATAGCCCCTTACCTTAATTTATATAACATAGCCCTACATAGCCTCTCCATCGCCCCTTAATAGCCCCTTACCTTAATTTATATAGCATAGCCCCTACATAGCCTCTCCATCGCCCCTTAATAGCCTCTTACCTTAATTTATATAATCCTTACCTTAATATATATAACATAGCCCCTACATAGCCTCTCCATCGCCCCTGAATAGCCCCTTACCCTAATTTATATAACATAGCCCCTACATAGCCTCTCCATCGCCCCTTACCTTAATTTATATAACATAGCCCCTACATCGCCCCTCCATCGCTCCTACATCGCCCCTTCATCGCTCCTTCTTCAAATTTATATTAAATTGTACTGTGATGGCCCCTACATCGCTCCTACATCGCTCCTTCATTGCTCCTACATCGCCCCTTCATCGCTCCTTCTCCAAATTTATATTACATTGCAACTTGATGGCCCCTACATCGCTCCTACATAGCTCCTCCATCGCTCCTCCATCGCTCCTTCATCGCTCCTACATCGCCCCTTCATCGCTCCTTCTCCAAATTTATATTACATTGCAACTTGATGGCCCCTACATCGCTCCTCCATCGCCCCTTAATAGCCCCTTACCTTAATTTATATAACAAAGCTCCTATATGGCCTCTCTATCGCCCCTTAATAGCCACTTAATTTAATTATATAACATTGCCCCTACATAGCCTCTCCATCGCCCCTTAATAGCCCCTTACCTAAATTTATATAACAAAGCTCCTATATAGCCTCTCCATCGCCCCTTAATAGCCCCTTACCTTAATTATGTAACATAGCCCCTACATAGCCTCTCAATCGCCCCTTAATAGCCTCTTACCTTAATTTATATAACATAGCCCCTATATAGCCTCTCCATCGCCCCTTAATAGCCCCTTACCCTAATCTATATAACATAGCCCCTACAAAGCCTCTCCATCGCCCCTTAATAGCCCCTTACCTTAATCTATATAACAAAGCTCCTACATAGCCTCTCCATCGCCCCATAATAGCCTCTTACCTTAATTATGTAACATAGCCCCTACATAGCCTCTCCATCGCCCCTAAATAGCCCCTTACCCTAATTTATATAACATAGCCCCTACATAGCCTCTCCATCGCCCCTTAATAGCTCCTTACCTTAATTTATATAACATAGCCCCTACATAGCCTCTCCATCGCCCCTTAATAGCCCCTTACCTTAATTTATATAACATAGCCCTACATAGCCTCTCCATCGCCCCTTAATAGCCCCTTACCTTAATTTATATAGCATAGCCCCTACATAGCCTCTCCATCGCCCCTTAATAGCCTCTTACCTTAATTTATATAATCCTTACCTTAATATATATAACATAGCCCCTACATAGCCTTTCCATCGCCCATGAATAGCCCCTTACCCTAATTTATATAACATAGCCCCTACATAGCCTCTCCATCGCCCCTTAATAGCCCCTTACCTTAATTTATATAACATAGCCTCTACATAGCCTCTCCATCGCCCCTTAATAGCCCCTTACCTTAATTTATATAACATAGCCCTACATAGCCTCTCCATCGCCCCTTAATAGCCCCTTACCTTAATTTATATAGCATAGCCCCTACATAGCCTCTCCATCGCCCCTTAATAGCCTCTTACCTTAATTTATATAATCCTTACCTTAATATATATAACATAGCCCCTACATAGCCTCTCCATCGCCCCTAAATAGCCCCTTACCCTAATTTATATAACATAGCCCCTACATAGCCTCTCCATCGCCCCTTAATAGCCCCTTACCTTAATTTATATAACATAGCCTCTACATAGCCTCTCCATCGCCCCTTAATAGCCCCTTACCTTAATTTATATAACATAGCCTCTACATAGCCTCTCCATCGCCCCTTAATAGCCCCTTACCTTAATTATGTAACATAGCCCCTACATAGCCTCTCAATCGCCCCTTAATAGCCCCATTACCATAATTTATATAGCATAGCCCCTACATAGCCTCTCCATCGCCCCTTAATAGCCTCTTACCTTAATTTATATAATCCTTACCTTAATATATATAACATAGCCCCTACATAGCCTCTCCATCGCCCCTTAATAGCCCCTTACCTTAATTTATATAGCATAGCCCCTACATAGCCTCTCCATCGCCCCTTAATAGCCTCTTACCTTAATTTATATAATCCTTACCTTAATATATATAACATAGCCCCTACATAGCCTCTCCATCGCCCCTGAATAGCCCCTTACCCTAATTTATATAACATAGCCCCTACATAGCCTCTCCATCGCCCCTTAATAGCTCCTTACCTTAATTTATATAACATAGCCCCTACATAGCCTCTCCATCGCCCCTTAATAGCCCCTTACCTTAATTTATATAACATAGCCTCTACATAGCCTCTCCATCGCCCCTTAATAGCCCCTTACCTTAATTATGTAACATAGCCCCTACATAGCCTCTCCATCGCTCCTTAATAGCCCCTTACCTTAATTTATATAGCATAGCCCCTACATAGCCTCTCCATCGCCCCTTAATAGCCCCTTACCCGATTTTATATAACATAGCCCCTACATAGCCTCTCCATCGCCCCTAAATAGCCCCTTACCCTAATTTATATAACATAGCCCCTACATAGCCTCTCCATCGCCCCTTAATAGCCTCTTACCTTAATTTATATAACATAGGCCCTACAAAGCATCTCCATCGCCCCTTAATAGCCCCTTACCTTAATTATATAACATAGCCCCTACATAGCCTCTCCATCGCCCCTTAATAGCCTCTTACCTTAATTTATATAACATAGCCCCTTCATAGCCTCTTCATCGCCCCTTACCTTAATTTATATAACATAGGCCCTTTATGGCTCCTGTACAGCCTCTGTAATTGTATTGCCCCTTCATTATAGAAGGTAGGGCATTAAGGTAAGGAAGGAATGTGACCCTCTACAGTTTTAAATTTAAGTTTTAAAAGGATGACAAGGATGACAACATTTATAAAAGCAAAGCTCTGAAACGGTAGAAAAAAGTTTAAAGGAAGCCTGCAAGAAATACCACGCTTTAACTGCTGAAAGACTGCCACAAGTAGACCAAATACCCCAAATTTGAAGCCTTCAGCTTCTATAACAAAAAAGTTCTAGGCATTTTAAAATGACATTTTATGTACAATGGAAATTTTGAAAGAATTGCAATGCTCATGTTGAAAACTTTAAAATTAAACTACGTGGCCTAGAAACAAAATTATAAGCTTATTTTTGTCATAAATTTAGGTTTCCAGTAACTAATTATATTTTTACAATAAAAATACCCATTTTTATAGTCAAAATCATTAAAAAAAAATAAGTTTTACTTGCGTTGTACCGAATGTACTGTAGCCAATCAGAAGGCTGAATCAGCTTAACAACCAATCACAGCTAAGCTTGTATTAGTTTACCCCTTTGTTTCCGCTATGATTTTCGTTTAAAAATGCAATTTAAATCGATTTTTTTTCATAGATTTTGACTATGAAATGTGGTGTTTTTATTGTAAAAATGTAATCAGTTACAGGCAATCTAAGTTTCTGACAAAGATAAGGTTATAATTTTATGTCTAGGCAACGTAATTTAATATTGTTTTTTCTTTTATGAGCATTGGAAATCTTTCAAAAATTCCATTGTACATAAAATGCTATTTTGAAATGCCTAGAACTTTTTTGTTATTGAAGCTGAAGGCTTATAATTTGGGGTATTGGGTCTTCTTGTGGCAGTCTTTTAGCAGTTAAAGCGTGTTATTTCTTGCAGGCGTCCTTTAATGAACATTAATAATGTAGAGTGTCAGAACTGAATAGTCAGAACATAAATTTAAAATTCGAAACAAAATTGTAAGTAAATTTATTGAGAAATTGCTAACATGCAGGAAAATGCTTAAGGACGTACTCACATTTTTTGGACTTGATTATAGATATGATTCGCTTATAACATTCTATTTTGTTGTCCTAGGAATCAGTATCCCAGAAATCAGATTAATCGGATAATTTTGATACATAAAAATTTGTTGTAAGTTAATAATCAGTATGCTTAAAATGGACGTATGGATATTCTGATAATGATTATAGACTTTCTAAATCGTACCTTTCTACTACAGGAATCACATGCCTAAATTAACGAAAATAGCTAACCGTTACGGACGTACGGACTGATCCTTAATATAGAAAAGCTTTGCTTTTAAAAAGTTAAAAAGATTTTTTGAGGGGATGGGGTAATATTTTTCTTGGGGTGAATTTTCTGGGAGGGTGGAGATACCCTCCCTCGAAATAATTATAAACCCTCTATGAACTTAAAAGAAGCTTCACTGTAAAGGAGAACCATATAGGTTCAGCGGTTAGCTTTTCTACAGACAAAAAAAAGATTACTACTTTATATAATAGGTTATGAAAAAGGAAAAAAAAGCAAGATAACAAGGATAACAACATTCACAAAAGCAAAGCTCTAAAATCAGGAGGTCAAACATAAATTTTGTTAAAATTAGCGTAAATCTATAATACAAAGTAGAATGATGTCTGTCCATCCGTCTGTCTGTCTGTCCGTCTGTCTGTCCGTCTGTCTGTCCGTCTGTCTGTCCGTCTGTCAGTCCCTTAAGATCTCGGTAACCACTGGACCGATTATATTCTACTATTCAGGGAATATACCTACTGGTCCTGTGGTGGTTTTAGGCTATTTTCTTGGGGGGTGGGATACCCCCAACCCCCCCAAAAACAAAAAAATCCCCCCCCATTTTTTTTTTGCTGAAGATTTTCTTGGTCCTATTACGAATTTCGCCAAAAAAAAATTTTATCACATCTTGGGGCAAAGCCCCTGAGGCTAGGGGCGAATCTGCTAGTATAGAATATAGTAAAAGGGCATAATTTTATTTTTAGTATTTGATTATAATACTAAACCTTGTTGTCCTAAGAAACATTACTCCAAAACCCAGATGAATGGGACAATGATATTATACAAAAAAATGGACGTACATACTTTCTAGTAATGAATATAGTATTGTACCCAACTGTTATAGAAATCATTCTGCAAAGTTTGAAATCGATAGGATATTTATAACATGTCTAAATTAAAGAAAATGTCGTCTAACCGTTTGGACGTACGGACAAACCAATCCTTACTATAGAAAAGTTTCGCATTTAAAAAGGAAAATTATAATGAAAATATAATGAATTAATAAAATAAATATAAATAATATAATAACATAATGAAATAAAGAAAAAAAATAAACTAAGAGAATGAAATTTTTTAGTTAAATAGAATATTGAATAAGGATCATATAATGGACAAACAGACAAAGTAAGTTATAGAGCAGACTTTAAGAGAATATGCTATTACTCAAAGATTATCACGAAACCTAAGTCTTTTGAAGCATAATTGAGAGACAGACAAAATAATTTATAGACTGGATATACATATGTCATGGGAATATTCACTAAAAATCTCAACAGTCTATCTTTAACAATAGCAGAGAAAACCACATGCTTAACTTAATGAGAAGAGCAATGACGAAAGGACTAGCCCTAATTGTAGAAAAGTCTCTCTTTTAACAAAAAAAGTATTTTTTTTGGTCTGAAGCTTAAAAATTTCATAAACTGACTAAATTCTCCATTTAAGGGAAGCTTCACATAGGTCATGGGATGGTTTTTTGCTTTTTCATTTTCAGATTTAAGCCCCTAATTGGTTTAGGCTATTTTTCTGCCTCCTTACATTAAAAAGAGCGCAGCTGCAAGTGAATAAGAAAAGAGAAATATAAAAGAAGAATACATATTATCCTATTATATAAAGTAGTAAAACATAAACAAACGTTGGAGTGGACAAACCTAGGAATGGGACAATCGTCGGAGTGGACATTGCTTATGTAAAACGCAGGAGTGTCTTTTATTTTATTTATAAGATAAAAATCTTTCAAAACAAAAAAAAATCTTGAATATCTTTTCTCACAGACTGAAATTTTAAAATCAGTCTAACAGTTTTCCAAAGTAGGTAAGTTCTATCGAAAGGCAAAGGTTTGAAACAGATAGAACATTTCATTAAACTAAAACATATTTTTTTCTCACATTGTTTACAACTGTCAAATAGGTTTTTTTATATGCCTAACCCCTGCAGGGGGCTTATTTGTATATTTATATCTTAACCTAACCTAACCTGTGTAGAAATAACTAAACAAATGTTGTTGAAACCTAATTTTTAAGATATTATAGACACTTCTGCGTTTTACTTATATAATGTCCACTCCGACATTTGTCCGAAATATCCTATGTTTGTCCACGTTAGTAAGGCTTTCTGTTCTGAAACTTAAGATCTCAATAACTACTAAACAGATTGGGCTTTCTATTTCAGGTAAGCTTAATATTTGTCTTGTAATGGCTTTAGGCTATTTTATTTTAAGTCGAGGGATGGTTTTAGGCTATTCTATTTTAAGTCCTGGGAAGGCTTTAGGCTTTTATTCATTCCCCTTTGAATACAGAGCCAATAGATGCTGGGGGCGTAGCCGCTAGTCGATATACAAAGTTTTTTTTTGTCTGTAGCAAAGGATCTCGTTTGCTGCTAAACCGATATGATGTATGTCTGTCTGTCTATACCGTAGGATCTTGCTAACCGCTGAGTACTGAGATGATTTTAAGATAGTTTATTTTTTTTCCTTATAATAAAATAACAGGATATTTGTCCATAAAAAGCGAAGCAATATCTTAATTTTTGTTGTTGGAACTGTTATTCAGTTGATTATACCAAGGATCTAAAGGAATAAGACAATGGCCGATAAATTTTTATCCATCCCTAATAACGATACACAAAATTGCAACACTACAACCAAAATATGACAAAAGTCCCCAAAGTTTTGAGCCAACGAATAAGAAAACTTCATTATAAAACTTTGGAGACTATTGTAAAAATTGCCTAATGTTTCCTTTATCCCTGAGATTATACAGACTATCCTTAAACTAATATTTACATTAAAGTAACAGGATGTTTATCAGTATCAACTGAACCGATATGCTTCTCCTTTACATTGAAGCTTATTTTACTCGCAGGAAAAGTTTTCATTTTGGGGAGGGGACTAACACTTTCAGCCCCCGGAAGGTATCACTTCCCTTAAATTCTTAACCTTCCCCCTCCCCCCCTCTCCACCACATCTATTCATTAAAGTACTCCTAGGGTCATCTATGGGATTAGCCGTTAGTGACTTAAAAATAATTCAAGTGCAATGATATATTTACCAAATTAATACGATAATTTTGTATACATTTTTTATGAAAAAAAATTATTTTGCCAAAGGCAGCCAAAAAATAAGCAGCAAATATTTCAAAAATGCTCTGATAATCAGAGATCTACAGGGATAAGACGATTGTCGATAAAATGATATATATACATATATACAGTGTGTTTTTTTATGAGAACTTTTTTGAAAGCAATTTTACCTTACTTATAGTTATTAGAATTTAATGATTAATGGCTTATTCTCTTCTTTTTTATAACCTTTAATAGAAAAGCAAAAAATATTTCAGTTTTTATTCAAAAAGTACAGTAAATTAAAAAATTTAAAACTTAGGTGTCAACATCTAAAAATGGTTTTAGTGCATTTTTCTTATAATCTACCTTTGCAAGAATGGCTGCAAAACGCTTCAAAGTTGAGATATTGAGCTAAAAATTTATATAGATACTACTTGTGACATGTACTAGAACATTTTGAAATTTGAAGGCCATATCTCAACCAGGGAGGGAATACTGGCCCCCCAATGTACTCCCTCCATTCTTGGAAAGGGTAGAAGATTTGAGCATAAGAAAAATGCGCTAAAACCATTTCTCGTATTCATTTGAATCCGGTGGATAGGAACCGGTTCTCATCCATACGAAAAAACTATGTCTAGCATCGTATTATATCCAGCTTTCTACGAATATAGATATGTACAATCATAAGATTAAACCCAGTTTTTTTAGCCGGTGCCTTCTGCACCTCGGGGCTAAAAAAACTAGTTTTAATCTCATAATTGTACTTTCTATATCCGCGGAAAGCCTTTTATAATACGATGCGAGAAATAACTATTTTAGATGTTGACACCCATGTTTTGAAATTTTGAATTTACTGTACTTTTTAAATAAAAACTGAAATATTTTTTTGCTTTTCTGTTAATGGTTATAAAAACGAAGAGAATAAGCCATTAATCATTAAATTCTGATAACTATAAGTAGGGTAAAATTGCTTTCAAAAATGCTCTCATAAAAAAAACACTGTATATATATGTATGTTTATATATTAATTATTCCCATTGATGATTCACAAAATTACCCCTTCTTTAGTTTAGAATTAGTGGTTGAAACATTTAGACACTCAACTTAATGAACTAAACAATCACAAAACAATAAAAAGTCCCCAAGGTTGTTAATCTAACGAATAAGAAAACGGTATTATAAAACTTTGGAGACTAGACAGCACTCTTGGATAAGCCAACTTATAACACTTTGGGAACTATCCTAATCCTCCCTGGCGAAATGACAATGAGATTTTTTGGTAAATTTGTGGCAAACTTTATTCTTAATAAATTAGCACTTGGCAAAATTATACTGGAGAGATATTTCATTGAAGAATAAATTTTTTTTTTGCCCAAACTTTTCGTCAGCCAATAATAACAGATAAGTTAAACATTGTAAAAATAATATAGTAACTTAACTCGAGTTGTCAACGGCAGAAATTAGGTCCTGAGATGGTTTTAGGCCTGGAAAGGTTTATAACAATTTTATCTGTATTTCTTAAAATAAATTAACAGAATCTTTGTCTGTATGTATGAATGTCTGTCTGTACCGAAGGATCTTGCTAACCGATGAACCAATATGGTTCTCCTTTACAGTGAAGATTCCTATAGGTCCTGAGATCGTTCTCCTTAATAGGGTAGCTTCTCATAGGTCCTGGGGAGGTTAATAACTATTTTATTTTAATCCTTATAATAAAGTAACAGGATCTTTGTCTGTATGTATGTCTGTCTGTACCTTGCTAACCACTAAACCGACATGGTTCTCCTTTACAGTGAAGCTTCCTATGGGTAATGAGATGGCTTTAGGCCATTTTATTTTTAATCCTTATAAAAAGTAACAGGATCATTGTCTGTATGTATCAAAGAAGATCGCTAACTGCAGAACCAATATGGTTCTCCTTTATAGGGTAGCTTCCAATAGATCCTGGGAAGGTGTATAACTGTTTTGAAGGAGGATATAAGGGGCTATTAAGGGGCGATGGAGAGGCTATGTAGAGGCTATGTTATATAAATTAAGGTAAGGGGCTTTTAAGTGGCGATGGAGTGCTATTAAGGGGCGATGGAGAGGCTATGTTATATAAATTAAGGTAAGGAGCTATTAAGGGGCGATGGAGAGGCTATGTAGCGGCTATGTTATATAAATTGGCTATTAAGGGGCGATAGAGAGGCTATATAGGGCTATTTTATATAAATTAAGGTAAAGGACTATTAAGGGGCGATGGAGAGGCTATGTAGGGGCTATGTTATATAAATTAAGGTAAGGGGCTATTAAGGGGCGATGAAGAGGCTATTTAGGGGCTATGTTATATAAAATCGGGTAAGGGGCTATTAAGGGGCGATGGGGAGGCTATGTAGGAGCTATGTTATATAATTAAGGTAAGGGGATGTTAAGGGGCGATGGAGAGGCTATGTAGGGGCTATGTTACATAATTAAGGTAAGGGGCTATTAAGGGGCGATGGAGAGGCTATGTAGAGGCTATGTTATATAAATTAAGGTAAGGGGCTATTAAGGGGCGATGGAGAGGCTATGTAGGGGCTATGTTATATAAATTAAGGTAAGGAGCTATTAAGGGGCGATGGAGAGGCTATGTAGGGGCTATGTTATATAAATTAGGGTAAGGGGCTATTCAGGGGCGATGGAGAGGCTATGTGGGGGCTATGTTATATATACTAAGGTAAGGATTATATAAATTAAGGTAAGAGGCTATTAAGGGGCGATGGAGAGGCTATGTAGGGGCTATGCTATATAAATTAAGGTAAGGGGCTATTAAGGGGCGATGGAGAGGCTATGTAGGGCTATGTTATATAAATTAAGGTAAGGGGCTATTAAGGGGCGATGGAGAGGCTATGTAGAGGCTATGTTATATAAATTAAGGTAAGGGGCTATTAAGGGGCGATGGAGAGGCTATGTAGGGGCTATGTTATATAAATTAGGGTAAGGGGCTATTTAGGGGCGATGGAGAGGCTATGTAGGGGCTATGTTATATATATTAAGGTAAGGATTATATAAATTAAGGTAAGAGGCTATTAAGGGGCGATGGAGAGGCTATGTAGGGGCTATGCTATATAAATTAAGGTAAGGGGCTATTAAGGGGCGATGGAGAGGCTATGTAGGGCTATGTTATATAAATTAAGGTAAGGGGCTATTAAGGGGCGATGGAGAGGCTATGTAGGGGCTATGTTATATAAATTAAGGTAAGGAGCTATTAAGGGGCGATGGAGAGGCTATGTAGGGGCTATGTTATATAAATTAGGGTAAGGGGCTATTTAGGGGCGATGGAGAGGCTATGTAGGGGCTATGTTACATAATTAAGGTAAGAGGCTATTATGGGGCGATGGAGAGGCTATGTAGGAGCTTTGTTATATAGATTAAGGTAAGGGGCTATTAAGGGGCGATGGAGAGGCTTTGTAGGGGCTATGTTATATAGATTAGGGTAAGGGGCTATTAAGGGGCGATGGAGAGGCTATATAGGGGCTATGTTATATAAATTAAGGTAAGAGGCTATTAAGGGGCGATTGAGAGGCTTTGTAGGGGCTATGTTACATAATTAAGGTAAGGGGCTATTAAGGGGCGATGGAGAGGCTATAAAGGAGCTTTGTTATATAAATTTAGGTAAGGGGCTATTAAGGGGCGATGGAGAGGCTATGTAGGGGCAATGTTATATAATTAAATTAAGTGGCTATTAAGGGGCGATAGAGAGGCCATATAGGAGCTTTGTTATATAAATTAAGGTAAGGGGCTATTAAGGGGCGATGGAGGAGCGATGTAGGGGCCATCAAGTTGCAATGTAATATAAATTTGGAGAAGGAGCGATGAAGGGGCGATGTAGGAGCGATTAAGGAGCGATGGAGGAGCGATGGAGGAGCTATGTAGGAGCGATGTAGGGGCCATCAAGTTGCAATGTAATATAAATTTGGAGAAGGAGCGATGAAGGGGCGATGTAGGAGCAATGAAGGAGCGATGTAGGAGCGATGTAGGGGCCATCACAGTACAATTTAATATAAATTTGAAGAAGGAGCGATGAAGGGGCGATGTAGGAGCGATGGAGGGGCGATGTAGGGGCTATGTTATATAAATTAAGGTAAGGGGCGATGGAGAGGCTATGTAGGGGCTATGTTATATAAATTAGGGTAAGGGGCTATTCAGGGGCGATGGAGAGGCTATGTAGGGGCTATGTTATATATATTAAGGTAAGGATTATATAAATTAAGGTAAGAGGCTATTAAGGGGCGATGGAGAGGCTATGTAGGGGCTATGCTATATAAATTAAGGTAAGGGGCTATTAAGGGGCGATGGAGAGGCTATGTAGGGCTATGTTATATAAATTAAGGTAAGGGGCTATTAAGGGGCGATGGAGAGGCTATGTAGGGGCTATGTTATATAAATTAAGGTAAGGAGCTATTAAGGGGCGATGGAGAGGCTATGTAGGGGCTATGTTATATAAATTAGGGTAAGGGGCTATTTAGGGGCGATGGAGAGGCTATGTAGGGGCTATGTTACATAATTAAGGTAAGAGGCTATTATGGGGCGATGGAGAGGCTATGTAGGAGCTTTGTTATATAGATTAAGGTAAGGGGCTATTAAGGGGCGATGGAGAGGCTTTGTAGGGGCTATGTTATATAGATTAGGGTAAGGGGCTATTAAGGGGCGATGGAGAGGCTATATAGGGGCTATGTTATATAAATTAAGGTAAGAGGCTATTAAGGGGCGATTGAGAGGCTATGTAGGGGCTATGTTACATAATTAAGGTAAGGGGCTATTAAGGGGCGATGGAGAGGCTATATAGGAGCTTTGTTATATAAATTTAGGTAAGGGGCTATTAAGGGGCGATGGAGAGGCTATGTAGGGGCAATGTTATATAATTAAATTAAGTGGCTATTAAGGGGCGATAGAGAGGCCATATAGGAGCTTTGTTATATAAATTAAGGTAAGGGGCTATTAAGGGGCGATGGAGGAGCGATGTAGGGGCCATCAAGTTGCAATGTAATATAAATTTGGAGAAGGAGCGATGAAGGGGCGATGTAGGAGCGATGAAGGAGCGATGGAGGAGCGATGGAGGAGCTATGTAGGAGCGATGTAGGGGCCATCAAGTTGCAATGTAATATAAATTTGGAGAAGGAGCGATGAAGGGGCGATGTAGGAGCAATGAAGGAGCGATGTAGGAGCGATGTAGGGGCCATCACAGTACAATTTAATATAAATTTGGAGAAGGAGCGATGTAGGAGCGATGGAGGGGCGATGTAGGAGCGATGGAGGGGCGATGTAGGAGCCATCAAAGTACAATGTAATATAAATTTGGAGAAGGAGCGATGAAGGAGCAATGGAGGGGCGATGTAGGAGCGATGGAGGGGCAATGGAGGGGCGATGTAGGGGCCATCAAAGTACAATGTAATATAAATTTGGAGAAGGAGCGATGAAGGGGCGATGTAGGAGCGATGAAGGAGCGATGTAGGAGCGATGTAGGGGCCATCACAGTACAATTTAATATAAATTTGGAGAAGGAGCGATGTAGGAGTGATGGAGGGGCGATGTAGGAGCGATGAAGGAGCGATGTAGCAGCGATGTAGGGGCCATCAAGTTGCAATGTAATATAAATTTGGAGAAGGAGCGATGAAGGGGCGATGTAGGGGCGATGTAGGAGCGATGAAGGAGCGATGTAGGAGCGATGTAGGGGCCATCACAGTACAATTTAATATAAATTTGGAGAAGGAGCGATGTAGGAGCGATGTAGGGGCCATCACAGTACAATTTAATATAAATTTGGAGAAGGAGCGATGAAGGAGCGATGTAGGAGCGATGTAGGGGCGATGTAGGAGCGATGTAGGGGCCATCAAAGTACAATGTAATATAAATTTGGAGAAGGGGCGATGGAGGAGCGATGTAGGGGCCATCAAGTGGGTTGTTATATAAATTAAGGTAAGGGACTACGGAGGGGCGATGGAGAGGCTATGAAGGAGCCATCATGGGGCTATAGCATAGCCTCTTATCATAAGAGGCGATATTAACGCCCCTTCAAAGGAGCTATTAAGAGGCCATGAAGGAGCTATAGCATAGCCTCTTATCATAAGAGGCGATATGAACGCTCCTTAAAAGGGGCTATCACATCGCTCCATATGATAAGAGGCTATGCTATAGCTCCTTGAAGGAGCTATAGAAAATCATCGCCCCATATGGAGCGATGTCATGGAAAGGACTATACCCCAACTTTCTACGAGTAATAAAATAAGAATTATAATATATTTTTACCAGTTTTGTTAGCCCTGGCGTAAGACTCTTAGGGCTAACAAAACAAGAATTGATCTTATGAGTTTTAATTTTACTTTCCGCGGACTGCTGTCTATAATAAAGTGCGATAAATAGCTATTAAAAGATTTATTTGAATTTGAAGGAAAACAGAAATTGTGGATTTATATAAAAGTTTGTTAATATGTTGCTAACAGTTGAATGTTGATATTTGTAAAGTTTAATTCATTTTTATGTACGAGGTTAAGGAATAAGTAAATGGGGGGGAAAAAGCCACAAATTTATATCTTTAAGTAGAAATGATCTTTTGTCTATTAAAATATCGCTTAAATTTACCTTTCCTCTCGTGATTTTTTTCAAACTGTCATCACTCAAAGTACCCTCTTGAGCACTGATAAGCCCCCCACCCCCTCATCCCACATAATTTTGAAAGTAAGGATCTACTGCAGTTCACAGTAAAATATTGCTTGTAACAAATATTGCCAAAAATCTATGAATTTTAAAGGCTGCTAGTTGCCATACGGCTGAACGTAGAGGTCATACCCGCACAAAATTTTAAGCGGTATAAGAAGGCCTACAAATAATCTGGAATAGCCAAGATCCAATGATGCACAGGGAAAGCTTCACTGAAGAAAAAAACGCGTAAAATAGGCCTTTTTCGCGTATTTCTCTGCACTGCGAGATAATTATGCATTATTGATTTATGGCTATTCCAGATTGTTTGTAGGCCTTCTTATGCCGCTTAAAACAGTGTGCGTTCATGATCTGCACGTTCAGCCGTTTGGCAGCTAGCAGCCTTTAAAATTCATAGATTTTTGGAAATATTCGGTAACAGCAATATTTTACCGTGAACTTCAGTAGATCCGAAAGTAAGTAGGATAATAGGGGGAGGGGAGGGGGGGGGGTAGTTTTCATTTATTACTTCAGGTCAGTTTAGGTTAAGTTGTATTTGGTATTGGGTAGCCCCACAGGGTAAATCAACCGCAAATTTGCAATCTGTTACTGATTTTTTAAATATAGGGTTTTAAATAAAAAATTTAGGTTAGGCTAAAAAAATATGGTACACTTATTATTTAGTTATTATGTTATTTAGTTGTTACAAACTAACAGTGTCTAACATTACCATGCAAAAATTTAATCTACAGAAGGGGTAATTTTGTTTATAATCATTGGGGTTCTGATACACCCGTTAAGATCTTTGATAGTTTCCAGTAAGAAATATTTAATACTTAATCATTATTCTTTTATTTCTGGTTTGATTACTTTTAAATGTCTATTTAGTTCTAAGCTTAAGTTTTGAAACAGATTAACTTTATTCAAAAAAGTTTGATTCATAAGAAAATGAATTTTTATTAAGGATTAATCATTAAATTACCGAAAACGTTTTTATTATAAAATTGATATGCACAACGAGAAAAGTTCTTAAAAACTGCAATTAGATCCATATTGTTAAAAATTAAGAAATTAAAAGCAAGGATGACAACATCCATAAAAGTAAAGGTTGTTAAATTAAAAGGTCAGACAACAAACATTAATAAATGTAAAGTATCAACGCTTTTAATTTTCAACAATATTTAGAAATCTAAAGAAAATACGAATTAATTAAGTGGATATACTTACATTTAAGACTAAAATATAAGTTGCATCGCCTATAATATTATGCCTAATAATGGTGATCCCAGGAATCCATATTTAAAGACAAGATAAAGGGTGTGCAAAAAAAAATGCGGACCTTTTTAAAATTTAGATTGCGCGGCTTGTGTTAATAGTAGAAAAACGTTATGCATACCATTAGAACCGTTATGAAGTCTATTTTTGGGAAATATAAAAACGATTCCTATGCTACGTATAGTATAGGAGCTATGTGGTAAAATGTCCCAACTGGCTTAAAACTTGACTTGCGAGTAAATCAATATTAAAGATTAGGTACTTGCTTACATGTGGTAGACTGGAGCACCGAAAACCCCCCCCCCCGCTTAGTTTTGACAAAAATCAAAAATAAGGGGGGGGTAGTTTTTTAATGTCTGGAAAACGGCAAGGAGGCAAAAAGCACCGCAAGGCAAAGAATTAACCCCCCCCCTTAATTTTGAAGAAAATCAAAAATAAGGGGGGGGGGTAGTTTTTTCACTGTACAACACGCCAGAAAGTTGAGTGAGGTAAATCAAGTAAATCCAGTATACCAGAGGGGAAACCTTATTACGAGATATTCATGTTTTGGGGCGTAATTTCCTTATTTATTGACTTTGGCCAGTAAAAGGTTTTAATTTTGCGCAAAATTAAAACATTTTACTGGCCAAAGTCAATAAATAAGGAAATTATGCCCCAAAACATGAATATCCCTGTAATAAGGTTTCCCCTCTGGTATACTGGATTTTCTTGATTTACCTCACTCAACTTTCTGGCGTAAAAAAACTACCCCCCCCTTATTTTTGATTTTCTTCAAAATTAAGGGGGGGGTTAATTCTTTGCCTTGCGGTGCTTTTTTCCTCCTTGCCGTTTTCCAGACATTAAAAAACTACCCCCCCCCCTTATTTTTGATTTTTGTCAAAACTAAGCGGGGGGGGGGGGGGGTTTCGGTGCTCCGGTCTTCACATGTAAGCAAGCACCAAAGATTAAATTAAATGGTATGCATATAAAAATACGTACATTTTTAAAATTCTAATTGCTCAGCTTGTGTTAATAGTAGAAAAACGATATGCATACCATTAGAATCGCTATGAAGTCTATTTTTTGGAAATATAAAAACGATTCCTGTGCTACGTATAATTTATGAGCTATGTGGTAGAATGTCCCAACTGAATTAAAACTTGACCTGCGAGTAGATCATTAAAGATTAAATTTTCCCACTTTTCTCACATTTATCAATACAGCTCCTAAACTAAAAATAGCACAAAAATCGTACTTATATTTCCAAAAAATAGAGCTTATGACGGTTCTAACAATATACTGTGGTAACCGCCTCGGTTTAATGGCCGTTACCCAAGTTCAAATGATTACGGCAGTGCGAACAGACGTGGACACGTATAATTATAGAGAAGCTGGGCTTCTCTAGCTATCACCAAATAACAAACAGAATCTATTCAGATGTTACTTTATTCAGAGTCTAAAGGTTACTGATTTATAATACAACAAATAATAAATACACAGATTGGAATAATTAATACTAAATCAAAAGTTCAATATAAATATACATACATTAATCAAAATGGACAACAATTATCCCCCATCCCTGGAAAGGGGTGGGGAACCAAACAATGCAGATTAGCCATAATGCGGCTGTCAAATCTATAATCACTTTTAAAGCATGGGGAGGGGTCAGGTGGACCCATTCCCCCGTTACTCGGGGGAGGGCCCTCGGCCCTCCTCCGAATCGAGGTCAGGGTTGCCATACAGCATGGCTCAGGGTCGCCGAATACCACAACTCTCCCCTCAGAAGGCTGGGAGGGTTTTTTCTGCCCCACCAGACTTCCGACAGTGGTTGAGGCCTTCGGTCTGTTCCTTATGGAACGGTTCCCCCACCCTAGGGTAGGGGGGGGGGGGTTCATGGACGGCTGGCCTTATCGGCCTCAGGGGTGTAGGGACTGTTATTTACAGGGGTTAACAATTCAATGGAATCCTAGTGGTGATCGGCAGGCTCTTAAAGTTGATGGGCTCCCAACGTGGGGTAGAAGGTAGAGGCTGGCTTCTGTTGGGCCGGTAGATCGGTGCCAGCGGTTGTCAGGCCACCATGGGGCGCTGCCGCTGCAGGGCTGGTCAGCAACGGGGCGGTCTGGTTGGCTGTGGCAGCGGCTGGAGCACTGGCTACAAGGTTTACCATCTGGGCGGCAGCCTGGCCTCCCGAGGGGCCACGGAGGTTTCCACTTACGTTTCCAGAGTTATGCCCAGGCTTGCCTGGGCGGTCATTCCCGCTATCGGAGGACTTCATGGACACCATTTCCTCGGCCATTTCCCGGCCAATAGGAATGGCATCCCAGTCCACTGAGAAGTCTCGAGACTTGGCGTGGTTGGCCCTGGCCCTGGCCAAGGCCTTGCGGTACAGAGTTGGGTGATACAGAAATACTTGTGACATCGCATTCAGGGCGGCACGTACACCTCCTTGTGCTGCCACCAGGGAGATAATGGTTAAGTCCCCCAGTAACTTGAGAATCAACAGCAACACAGTATGGCTGCGCCATCTCCCCACTCGTGGATGGCCTGTCTGAATCCAGCCCAGACATCCAGGGTTTCCTCCCCTTCCTCCGCCAGCCTGTCGATATTGTAGGACACAATGCCATGGTCTCCTGTGGCTGAACAGCTTCCCTGCTGGACGCAGGAGCCCCATGTGGTTGAGGCTGAATCCCAGGCCGACCCGGTTGGGTTCAGCCGCTCCTCCCAGCACGTTGATCCTTGCTGGTATGGTTCCAAACTGCGGCATTCCTTCCTGGTGGCCCACAGCACTGGGGGCGGCGGCTTGCTGGGGTGCCGCCGGCGGTGCACCTCCCTCCATGTTGGCTACCTGGGAGCTGGACTTGCCCGAGTTAGCGCCCTTGCCGGCTAGGCGTCTCCTCCCGGCCACCTGGTCCCAGTCAGCCTTGCACTCGGCCGGCGTATGGCCTGCGTAGTGGCAACATTCACACCTGGCAGGCCGGTCACGGCGGGGCTGGGGGCGGCGCTCTTCTAGGCTGACCTCCTGGGGGATAGGACAATCTCTGACCCGGTGGCCTTTCCCATGGCATCGGTAGCAGCGGCCCCGGATCTTGGAAGCTTCGTCTGGTGCGACCTTCCCCATCTGGTGGAGACCCGGAGCCAGGGCGCCAATCTCCATGGGCTCCGAGTCATCATAGTTGGGCAACTGGATGCTGGCCGAGCCTGTGAGCCCGTCAGTCGCGTCCACCAGGCACACACCCTCCTTCAGCTGCTTGGTTATCATGGTCACGGTGAACATGGCACGTCTCGTGTACTCGGGGACCGAGGCGATCTCGTGCCCCATCATGATGCGCTTCACGTTGGCGTTGCAGATTCCGAGGTTCAGTTCATCTATGAGGAGTTTCAGGTCCTCATGACTGTATGCCTCCCTGTAGAGGGCGCACTTTGTGGAGATATAGGCCTGGATGGGCTCTGTCGAGTGTTGCCTATAGTCCCGGAAGGCTTGCTTCAAGGTCTGGGACTCATAGGCTGGCCGGAACAACATTTCACACTCGGCCTTGACCTGGTCGTAGGTCAAGGCTTGGCCTGCCTCCCCAAACAGGTGGGAGGCCATCTTCGCCGCCTGCCCCGCCAGGGATAGTAGGAGGGCGTTGCAGCGATTCAGCGTGTCATGGGCGTGTACTCTGTAAGCCCCCCATGCCATTTCGAGACGCCGTATGTGGGAGTTCCAGGACTGCTTGGGCGGTCCCGGTACTCCGGCAGGTTACTCAGCATCAGCTTGCGGTACTCGGCTGGAGCTGGTTGGGGGTCATCCTGGAGCCACCCTTGAAGCTGATCGCCTCCCTGCGCTTGTTGTTGCTCCATATGGTCAAAGGTTCAGCGTCGTGTCACGAATTTAAGCCGAAACTATTGGCTGCTTACGCTTTCGGTCACTATTCCAACAATCACTACCTTTTGTCACTTGGTTGATAGTTGGGAACACAAATATAAATAGGTATACACTAGGGTAATTTCTCGCTAGTCACTCAGCTTTAGGGCAGGCTGGTAGGTCTAGAAAGTTGTTGAGGGTCTGAACTGCTGTCAGGAACTGATTTAGTTTTCCTTATCACTCTGTAGATAGGGGGTGGAGCTTTGCAATTCCTTGGGATCTATCCTTTGTATGCTAGAGAGTAGCTCCCCTCCTTAGTGTGTGTGTGTGTGTGGAATACCCCCTCACAACGCGCCTATGCACAGTCAGGGCGCACGCACACAGGTGAAACTCTCATCTATCCCTCAATCTGCTCTCCCATTGGTCCGTTTTATCCCTTTTGTCCAACAGATTTCGTTGCGTTCTGAGCTTCTCTGCGCAACCCATGTGATGCGCTCCGTTCTCCCGGTCTCTGTCTCTGCCCGGTAGACGGACTTATCCAAGTGCGGGGAGAAGGGGGAACGCGTGAGGGGACAGGATAAGGACGCCCTTCCCCAGAGGGGGAGGGGGTGCCGCGGGCCTCAGGTGACTGGGTTATAAAAGTAGGTGGGCTTCTTCTTAATCCTGGGCTTATCAAAATGTCACCTTGGATTATATTCACTGCAATTTATGGGGGGGACCCTCCCCTTCTGTTGGGGTAGAGGGCGGTGTATTTGCCGTGCTGCAGGGTTGGGGGTCCGAGTTTAACTATGTATTGTTATCTCGCACCTGGGTTCTATTTTTGGCTTATCAAAAGTCCCGGCAATTGTTTACCAATCCATGCCCATAAATCTGTTGTTTAGCCTTCACACCAGGGTGACAATACATAAAATCTGATACAATATCTGCTTTTCTTGGTGGGCGGCTGCGCTGTAGCCTCCCAGGATACTTGGGGTTAGCGTAGTTTTTCTCCTACTGATACACTAAACTCGTATTCTCGCTCACAGCTCGCAGCTATTTTGCTTGTTTCAGCCAGTCGGCGGCAGGGAATGTCCCGTCCTGCAGCGCCGTGGGTTCGAATCCAGGTGGTGGCGGCAGGGAATGTCCCGTCCTGCAGCGCCGTGGGTTCAAATCCCGCTATCCTTCGCAGTGGGTAATGGGCCTGTTTCAGCCGTCTGCAGTTACTTGGCCTGTTTCAGCCAGTCAGCGGGCCTGTTTCAGCCCGTTAACACACAATCCTCCGTTAGATTTCACCGCTCTCCGCGGTCTTCCGTCAGATTTCGCTGCTCTCCGCAGCTCTGATTCCGCAGCTCTTCGCGGTCTTCCGTTAGGTTTCGCTGCTCTCCGCAGCTCTGGAGGCCCACTTGGTCTCCTTCTGCTCGTCTTCTGCCGGCTGGATACTATTACCCAGGCAGGTTACTAAGGTTCTCACTTCCACAACTGCCGGATACAGAGTTAGACCTTGCTATCCAGGGTGGGTAATTCAGGTTGCTTGTGTCAGTTTGCCGTAATCTCACACAGCTGTCACCAAGTTGTGGTAACCGCCTCGGTTTAATGGCCGTTACCCAAGTTCAAATGATTACGGCAGTGCAAACAGACGTGGTCACGTATAATTATAGAGAAGCTGGGCTTCTCTAGCTATCACCAAATAACAAACAGAATCTATTCAGATGTTACTTTATTCAGAGTCTAAAGGTTACTGATTTATAATACAACAAATAATAAATACACAGATTGGAATAATTAATACTAAATCAAAAGTTCAATATAAATATACATACATTAATCAAAATGGACAACAATTATCCCCCATCCCTGGAAAGGGGTGGGGAACCAAACAATGCAGATTAGCCATAATACGGCTGTCAAATCTATAATCAATTTTAAAGCATGGGGAGGGGTCAGGTGGACCCATTCCCCCGTTACTCGGGGGAGGGCCCTCGGCCCTCCTCCGAATCGAGGTCAGGGTTACCATACAGCATGGCTCAGGGTCGCCGAATACCACAATACATAGCATTTTTCTACTATTCACACAAGCCGAGCAGTTTGAATTTTAAAAATGTCCGCATTTTTGCACACACTTTTTTTTATCTTTAATGATTTACTCTCAAGTCAAGTTTTAAGTCAGTTGGGACATTCTTCTACGTAGCTCCTAAACTATAAGTAGCACAGTAATGGTTCTTATATTTCCACAAAATAGACTTCATAGCCAGCTCATACCAATAACGAAATTAATTCGGAAAAAAATCACGAAACCTATACGTGTTTTTCAGCTGTCGTTGGGGGGCAACACATCGTAAAATTGACGACCTCTCCATTTGCCCCCCAAATATTATTTTAGATTTAATTCCCTTGTTGGTTATACCTTATTCCTGCTTCATAGCGGTTCTAATGGTATGCATAACGTTTTTTACTATTAACACAAGCCGCGCAATTTGAATTTTAAAAATGTACATAATTTTATATACTTTAATCTTTAATGATTTACTCTCAAGTCAAGTTTTAAGGCAGTTGGGACATTTTACCACATCGCTCCTAAACTATACGTAGCACAGGAATCGTTTTAATATTTCTAAAAAATTGACTTCATAGCGGTTCTAATGGTATGTATAACGTTTTTCTACTATTAACACAAGCCGCGCAATCTAGATTTAAAAAAGGTCCGCATTTTTTTTTGCACACCCTTTAATATTACATCATAGGATAAATTGCTTTTAAAAAAGGTAAAAATCACTATGTTTAAAAGATAAAATATTGATACGGACTTTTAGGTAGTGATTAACGTGATGCTAGGCTTTTTAAATTGCTATTCGAATCGAGTTTGAATTGCTCAAATTAACACTAAGAGCTAACCGTTATGGGCGAATGGACTTACGGTTCAATTCTAATTAGGTATAGAAAAGCTTCGCATAAAATCCTATTTAATCTTTCTCTACCTATTGGTTATCTAAAATATAAAGTACCTAATCAAATATTTTGTTTTGTTGTCTATGAAAATCTCGCTTAAATTTATCTTTCCTCTCGTGATTTTTTTCATGCTGTCATCACTCAAAGTACCCTCTTAAACACTGATAAGCCCCCCCCCTCATCCCTCCTTATTTTGGTTATCTAAAATACAAAGTACCTAATCAAATATTTTGTTAAGGTTAAGGTGTCATAAAGAATTGAAAATATTTTTTTTTTCAGGGAGGGAGGAGCGGCGGCGGCTGCATTGAGTGCTCAGATGATTTTAGCATCTGGAGTAGAATGGCAGGTTTGTCTCTTTATCCTTCGTGATTATTAGATCCAGTGAGAATTATACTAAAGTAAGTCTGCTTCGTAATTGCTAGTCCTCTTTAGAATGTATTTATAACATCTAGTAAGACCCGATTTTACTTCCTAGATTCAAAAATTAATTTTCATTTTTCGGATGGGGGGAGGAAAGGGGGTTGTTGTTAAATGGTACGTCATGTATTCTGAAATCTAACTTCCAACCCACCAATTTCCTACACAAAAAAAACGTATTTAACCCCGGGGGTGGATTACATGAGGGAGATAAATACCCCACCGATTTTTTTTGGGTGACACCACACGTGTTCAATGGATTGTACAAACTGTATAAAACTATATTTTTTCAGGTAACTGCCCCTTGCGCCACCTGGCGGGAAATGCTGGATTTAGAGCTTAACCTCGTGGACAATCCTCCCCTCCCTCTTACTTCAGCACAAAGTGGCACTCATTTCAGGTAATCTAGAGCTTGACCTAGTGGACAATCTTCCTCTCCCTCTCACTTCAGCACAAAGTGTCACTCATTTCAGGTAATCTAGGGCTTGGCCTTGTGGACAATCATCCCCTCCCTCTTACTTCAGCACAAAGTGGCACTCATTTCAGGTAATCTAGAGCTTGACCTAGTGGATAATCCTCCTCTCCCTCTCACCTCTGCACAAAGTGGCACACATTTTAGGTAATGTAGAGCTTGCCCTAGTGGAAAATCCTCCTTTCCCTCTCACCTCTGCACAAAGTGGCACTCATTTCAGGTAATCTAGAGCTTGACCTAGTGGATAATCTTCCTCTCCCTCTCACTTCAGCACAAAGTGGCACTCATTTCAGGTAATCTAATGGATAATCCTCCCCTCCCTCTTACTTCAGCACAAAGTGGCACTCATTTCAGGTAATCTAATGGATAATCCTCCCCTCCCACTCATTTCTTCAGGTATTCTAATGGACAATCCTCCTCTCCCACTCGCCTCTGCACAAAGTAGCACTCATTTCAGGTAGTAATAAACCTTGTCTATATAGTTTCCATTAATTGAGCACAGAATCCACCCCTATTTTATGCATTTTATTTAGTTTAACAATAGCTTGGGAATGGGGTAATTTTTTTTATATTTACTTTAGGTCAGGTTAGGTTATATTAGGGACAGGGGTGCAGTGAGGGCACCGCATTGTTAGGTATACAGAAAAATCCTTTCTTATTTTCTATTTATTTTTAAAAAAAGGAGAGCGGGTTTTTGAGCTCGATAGACTTCCTAACTTTGCATAGTATTGCGTTGCGCCTGTTAATTGGCTAAGGTATTATTATTACTCTTACTATTTATGTCTCACACCTGATATAGCAACAGTAGGAACCATTTTTAACGTCTTAAGTTATGACGAGGTGTCAGGCCGAGATTCGAACCTATCACCTGATACGCTACGTGTTGAGCCACGGTCGCGTAACTGTACATTGTTTTATAATTAAATTGTTAATATTGATTTATGTTAATAACAACAATTTAAATATTTTAACATTTAAAATAATGAATATCAATCAATAATATCCAAGTTTTTAAAAAGAACAAAACGATTTTTTTTAGTAATTATGCCTAGGACAACAAGTTACAATATTATAAGTTAACATCTCTATAATTAAGTCCAAAAAATGTAAGTCCAAAAACCGTAACCTGTATTTACGCAATATTGCAATAATCAATGTGTAATTTTGTATAATCTTATAAATTATTTTTCTGCCTATTATTTTCTTGTACTCATATTCGTTGGTCCTAACGTCTGATTTGATAGCTTCGCTTTTATTGATGTTGTCATCAATGAATGTAGAATATACGTGGATATTATTAACAAGGAAATAATTGTTTTTCGTTTTCTAGTAGAAAGGGAGGGAATGGGGAAAAAAGAGGGGGATTGTTATTTTAGTAGTTTCATATTATATAATAATCTGTTGTAATATCCAAGTAATAATAAATCCATTTTGTCATCCTTGTTTTACTGTTTAGAAGGCAAAGTGCGCGTCTGATGTCCCAGCTGTCCCAGTTGAGTTTCGAGGAGCTGGAGGGAATAGTGTTGAGCCCCAGTGCGGGGCCACCCCCCAAACCTCCTCCACCACGACCGGCCCCACCTGCCAGACAAAGTAAGTACAGAAACCAACCCCACTTTTTTTTATAATTAAATGAAAATAAAGGTAGAGTACTAGCTGTTTGTTTGTTTGTTTATTACTTTTGGTCAGGTTGGGTTATATTGGATACTGGTTAGCCCAGCAGGGTTAGGGCACCTCAGGTAGAACCGTCCCCCATATTTTCAATTAATTTCATTAATACGAGAGAGGGGGCTCAGTGCTCTATAGGCACTTTGAAGGAAAGTACCAGTTTTTTCGATGTTAGGCCGATATGGTACATATTCTGTACACATGGGATTTTTTCGTTTTTTATAAATATTATATAAAAGTCTAATTTAGTAAATGTACAAAAGATACCTATTCAGTAAACTAAATATTAATTCAACTTTTAGAAGCAGTATTTTAGTGATTATTTTTAAACTTATTCTCGGACTAATCAGACTAACTTGCCATTCTAAGGATTTTATTTAACAAACAGACGGACGCACATCTTATTGCTTAATGTCTATATTTTGTTATTAACTAGATTCATGTCTAGCATCTGTGCCGGAGGGAGATTCTGAAAAACAGAAGAATGGAGACGGTTCCGATAAACCTCCAGGTAGATGGACTAAATAATACTTAGATAGATAGATAGACAGACAGACAGATAGATAGATAAATAGACAGACGGACAGACATAGACAGACAGACAGGTACTTAGAGTGATAGACAACTAGACATTTCGGATAAACCTCAAGGTAAATAGACAGACAGACAGTTGAATACACCAGATGATCGGACAAATAGACAGACAGATAGACAATTTGTATACACCTGGTATATAGCTATATATAACAAAACATTCTTTTAATATCAGTGAATAATTGTCTGTAATACGATACCTAACATAATTTTTTAGTATGGCTGAAAACCGAAAAATATGCATCGTATCGTATTATAGACAAAAAATAAGAATAATATTTTTATTGCCTGATTTATCCATCAGATATTAATCGGTTTTAAAGCCATACTGAAAACAATATTAATTCACAGGACGACCCAGTGCACCCCCAGCACGGCCCCCTCCCCGGCCTGCACCACCTCCCCCCAGACCAGCGCCCCCAACCCAAGGCAAACCTCAGTCCCCGCTGAAACCGACGGCTACAGACACGGCTATTGCAGCCGCTGAAAGCGCAGGTAACTATTTATCAGCTGATTCGTTTGTTTTTTGCTTCCTTAAATGTTTTTTCTCATATATTTATTATTTTTTTTTACCCTCATTTATTTCTTTTTTAAATCACTTTCCAAAATTTTTAGGTAGATATTTTACCTCAGACTTTTAAAATCTTTTTGAGTTTCTTTTCTCTATGGAGGGAGGTGACATGGGACTTAAATAAGACTGTTTTCCAAAGTTTTATAATCACTTTCTCCCATTTGTTGTCTCAATATCTATTATATATAGATTGATTTGTACAAACTTTGTACCATAAAATTTAATCTACACAAGGCTTAATTTTGTTTATTATAATTGGGGATGTATGTAAATAGTCTATTGTCTTATCCTTTAGGTAATATCCATGAAATCTATTTAGTATTTTACAAAATTATTATTTTTAAACAAATTGCTTTTTTTCTACTTTATTTTGCATGTTAAATTGTTTTTTTGACCCCTAGTTATTTATCGCATCGTATTATAGACAGCATTCCGCGGGTAATAAAATGAAAAATTTAAAGATAAAACCAGTTTTATTAGCCTTGAGGAGCAGAGGGCCCGGGTTATCAAAACTGGTATTATTTGTATGATTTTTATTTTAATATTCGTGGAAAAGTTTCTGTGATACGATAATATACTTAATTTTTCAGTACAGCTGAAAACCGAAAAATATGCAATGCATCGTATCGTATTATAGACAAAAGTAAATAAGAATAATATTTTTATAGCCTGATTTATTGTCATAGGCCTTCAGCCTCTCTGGGCCTACAAAACAGAAGTCAATCCCTAATTATTTTCTATCCGCGAAAAACTGTCTATAATACGATGCAACAAATAATTTTTCCCAAATATTTTGCACTTTTTTTATCTCACTCCTTTTTATCTTCCTATTTATTTATTTACCCTCTTTCTGTTACTTTTAGACTCACCGCCCAAACAAGACAACAAAACCGGAGTCGAGACGCCGGACAAGGTCGTCAAAACGGCCGCCGGCTTTTCCGACCTGTTTTCGGCGCCGTCCGACCCCGATATCGCCATGGACATCCCCATCTCACTGTCCTCGGAGAGTTTGATGAGTGCGGGCGCGGTGACGTCGGGCGAGGCGACCCCGGCCCCGACAAAGCCGCCACTCCCCAAGGCGCTGTCGCTAGAATATCCTGAGGTACGCACTACTTGCTTTTTTCTATTTTTCTTTTCCAGTCGCACCTTTCCATATTTAGTAATTTATTTCCTTGCAAGGTTGCAATCCTTATATAAAGTAACAGGATGTTTGTCTGTGTGTCCCGAAGGATCTCGCTAACCGCTGAACCGATCGGGTTCTCCTTAACAGGGTAGCTTCTCATAGGTTCCGGGAAGGTTTACAACTATTTTCTTGGGGGCCGGGACACCCCCAACCCCCCCAGAAATGAAAAATAACCCCCCCCAAAAAAAAAAAAATTTAAATTTTTGAACTTAAATAAAAAATGATGGGGTGGGGGGCACCCCCCCCCCCAAAAAAAAAAATCACCTCCAAAATACTTAATTTTTTTTATTTTTAATCTAAAATATGAAATTGGGTTATCAAATTCGACTCTCCCCTCCTCAAGTGCCCCTAGGGGCGTAGCCGCTAATTAAATATAAACAAGGGGATATAAAAAATGGATATAGAATAGGTATGCGTATATTAGGGAATTTTTGTCGTCAATTTTGGTTGCTAATATAGTCCTCAGATATTGGTCAATACGTTTCTCCTTGGTCTTGGAAGGGTATGGGATAAAATCATAAGCTCCACATATTCTATATCCAATGGATATTATCCATATTGCTAAAAAAATAAAGTAGTAAGGTCCCATTAGATTTGTCCGATTTGGTCGATCTTTTCTGGGAAGCTTCATATATGTTTTGGATGTCTTATAGCAAATTTTTCATCCCCTAGAGGCTGGGGGGTGAAGTCACATGTATAAAAAACATTATTTTCCCTATCCTCCATTCATGTTCCCTAGATTCCTGTAAAAAAATAAATTCTGTATAAAAATTATTAAAAATCTACATTTTTATTATTTTGCTATTGCATGATTGTTTGTCCTTATTTAATTCTGATAGAACATAACAGCAAAAGAAATATATAGGTATATTTATTCTATCTAAAAGAATAAGTAGAAGCCTAAATTGACTTTAAAAGTAGTTTATTCTTTGGCTGCTTTGTTTTATCAACTATTTTTATTACTATTAGTTCTTTTTCATAGGCTCATTTATTATTGGGGAGTTGCGCAATCTTAGTTTAAGTCCTTAGGTTTTTTTTTGGGGTGGGGGGGGGGGACTTAGGACTTGAGAACAGATAGGAATGGATATATAATAGGTCAGATATTGTGACAGGGGAATTATTGTAGTCCATTTGGGTTGCTAATATAGTCATCAGACATTGGTCTATACGTTCCTCCATGACTAGGGGAGTTAAAGGGACATATTCATATGTAAAGGCATTGCTATATTAGCCAGGAGACACATCTTATCATATTATGCAAAAATCATCGACAATATCCACGTATTCTATATCCATTCTCACAGATCCACCCCCTATTTACGACCTGTAATATTGCTCATCGGCTTTTCATGTTTTCAGGATTACGACCCTCTGGCGGAGTCGGGCAAATGTTGGGAGAAGGGAGTGGACCAGAAAATACCCAGCATTCCGAACAGTAACTCTTCTAGCAGGTATATATCTTATAGCTATCTAGATATCTAGTTATCTATCTTCTAGATACCTAGTTATCTAGTCATCTATCTATCTATCATTCTGGGTTTGAATTAAGGAATATAACAGAAAGTACCCAGCATTCCAAACAACAACTCTACTAGCAGGAATATATCTATCTTTTAGCTATCTAGTTATCTATCTTCTAGCTATCTAGTTATCTATCTAACAGAAAATACCCAGCATTCCGAACAGTAATTCTTCTAGCAGGTATCTATCTATCTTCTAGATATCTAGATAACTATCTATCTTTCTTTCTGGGTTTGGAGAAGGGAGTGGACCAGAAAATACCCAGCATTCTGAACAGTAACTCTTCTAGCAGGTATCTATCTATCTCTCTTTTGGTTATCTAGATATCTAGTTATCTATCTTTCTGAGTTGGGATTAAAGGGTTAGCAAGTATCTATCTATTGATCCATTTATCTATCTTCTAGATATCTAATAATCTAGATATCTAATTACAGAGCAGCAATTCTTTACAGGTATCTATATATCTGTATTAGAAGATACCTAGCAATCTTTCTGGATGTTTTTTATATGTTGGAAGAAGAAATGGAACGGAAGGAACCTTTTTTGTGTTATCTTCTCTTCCTTCTATCTCTTTAGTTTAAGTTATCATGGCTTTTTTCATCCGATTTTTATAATATTTTCTCGTATTCATTCGAATGCGGTGGATAGGAACCGGTTCTCATCCAAACGAAAAAACTATGTCTAGCATCGTATTATATCCAGCTTTCGACGAATATAAAAATGTACAATCATAAGATTAAAACCAGTTTTTTTAGCCCCAAGGTATATCCGCGGAAAGCCGTTTATAATACGATGCGAGAAATAACTATTAAAAAATTTCTTGAGATTTTAAATTGTTAAAATTTTTTCAGTGAGGAGGGAGGTTTACAAGGCGTGAGCCAGGCGAGCAGTCAAGCCTCTACCCCGACCAACCCCGCCAAAGCGGCCCCGCCTGTGCCAACACGACCGCCAGGCGGAGCCCCTCCTCCACTTGGTCCACCCCCCTCAGGACCACCACCCGCCGGCCCTCCGCCGGCAGGACCTCCGCCAAAACTACCCTCACGACCGCCTGGTGGTCGGGCACCGCCACCACCCCTACCCAAACGATAATAATGTTTTGATTATTGGATTTGCTTGATTTAAGGAAAAAAGACAAAATATTCTAAAAAATGAATGATATACCTATAAAAATACTTCAAACAATAAATGATTAATTCCCTCATTTCTTGTGTCTACTTCTTCCCTTTAAGTAAAAAAAGCTTTGTTTTGTCTTTTTTTCCTTTGCTTTTCAAGGCAGCTTTTGATACAAATTTGTCTGATAATAATTTTAGCTGCTTCTACAAATGTAACTTAATTTAGATTAAATTATCATGTTTTATTAATATATTTTAAATTAAAAGCCTGATATCAAAATTAGTTTAATGTTAAAAGTTTTTATTAGAAAATAATTTTAGTCAAATTGTTTTAGTGGCATTAGTTCAAAGACTTGTTTATAGGCCTATTTATTTTAGGGAAAGGCTATAGCATCGGAAAAAATAAGTATTACTCCATAATAAAAAAAATCTCTAATTTGGTGGCAAATTAGGTTTTCTTCTGATGCAATATTCTTTCCCTAGTTTTTTTTATGATGTATAATAATTAATTTTCTATCTAAATATCTCTATGAATTAATATGTGAAGTATAAGAAAATGTGTAGCTATATTCATAATGAATTAATAGATTATTAAAAAAATTATCCTTATACTAAAGTAACAGGATGTTTGTTTGTCTGTGTGTGTATCTGTGTGTCTGTACCGAAGGATCTCGCTAACCGCTGAACCGATTGGGTTCTCCTTAACAGGGTAGATTGTCATATGTCCCGGGAAGGTTTTTAACTATTTTGGGGGAGGGTACCACCACCCTCCCATGAAAAATCACAATAAAATCGAAAAAAAATTGAAACATTTCCGCCGCATAGTGTCGCTAGCGTAGTCTCGCTAGCTTAGTCGCGCTGCGTAGACTCATGAAGTTAACAATTGATAACATAGACAAGTTATTTCTCAAATTAGATATTTAAAATAAATTAAAAACATTTAAATGCCACTAGAGGCCTCTAGGGGCGTAGCCGCTATTAGATTATAAAGCATTATGATTTTATGAAATATGATTTAGAAACTTCATAGTAAAAGCTTTCAAACTCAAAATTGATGGATTTCTATGAAATAGTATTTTAGACAAAAAAAAATTGTGTATTAACTTTTCAATCAAATATACTTAAAAAATAAATGACAAACGGCTTTTTAAGATTGTATTATGAAAATTGATGTATTTTTGGCATTTAATTATTAAAAATATGTGATTTGGACAAAATTTACAGCAATTTGGAGATAAAATACGTATAATAATCTTTTTATAAATTTTAAAATATTAACTCTTTCTTAGCCATATAACATTTAGGAGATTTTTAATCTTTAAAAAATTAGAATCTCAATTTCTGTTGATTTTATGCTAAATTTTTATAATAAACGGCCTAAAAGCATAAATAATCTTTTAAGGGTTAATTCATAAAATCCTTAACTAATTTTTTAAACGATATGATATCAAAAGGGTTACTTTCATGAAATAAATTTTTTTATACTTTGAAATAATTTAATTAAAATTGGTTAATTTTTAAAATCTTAATTTGCAAATTCAAACAAAATGAAAAGCTCTTTTTATTCAATAACAAAAATGCAGAGTTTAATAAAATTAGCTAAACTCTTTAAATAACATCCATGTAACTATCCCTTTTAAAAATTTTAATTTTTAAGGTTACGTTTAAGAAAACAACTTTTTACTTTTTTGGTGTTATTAATGTGATTTTATTGTTAAATTATTTTAATCAATTTATTTACTAAATGTGATTTATTTTATTAAGTTCTTTATTGTGATTATATATATTTATTCCTTCTGTTTTTATTTTATGTGTATGTGTATGTACAATTATGTAATTAATATCAAATATATCATTAGATAGTAGATTCAAAATATGCCTTTTTGTTAAGAGGGGGAGAAGTTTTGACACATTTGCGGAAACAGTGTGTATAGGCTTTGTCTTTGAACTGAGGGGATAGGTTAATAGGGATAAAATCATTCTTATATGATAAATTAAAATTTTTTGGATAGGCCTCCAGTTTCAGGAGCTCCAGGCCTCCAGGTTCAGGGGCTGCAGGCCTACAGGTGGTCTCTGGAAAGGCAAAAATAAAAATTTTAAGAGTTAGAGGTCAACTTATAAAATAAAATATGCATATTTTTTAATGTTATTTTCATTTTTGAAGAGAAAAGATGCATATTTTGTTTTACAAGTTGACCTTTAACTCTTCAAAAAAAATTAAATTTCTTATATTTACCTGTCCAGAGACCACCTGGAGGCCTGCAGCTTCTGAACTTAGAAACCTATCCAAAAAGTCTTAAAACTGGGGGAAATTTATCATATAAGAATGATTTTATTCCTAATAACCTATCCCCTCAGTTCAAAGATAAAGCCTTTACATACTGTTTCTGCAAATGTGTCAAAACTCCCCTCCCCTCTTATTTTGTCTATGGACCTCTAATACAGTTTCTAAAGTTTGTTGAACACACTTTTCAAAATTATACTTTTTTTTAGAGATTGCAATCTGTATCCGGAATCCGCCAAATTTATGGCCAATTTTGGAATCCGAATCCAGATCCGGAATCCGTTTTTTAATAGCGGATTCCGGAGTCTGAATTGGTAGGCTAAAATTAGCGTCTTGAGTTTTTTCTTTCAACTCCTCCTCTTTGAAGGCAAAGATTTTCATCATTATATATATATCTTTTAGAATCTGGTTCGATCCTCGGAAGTGAATTATAGAGAACACCAAGAACATTGATTTTTAGGACATATGTAGCACTTAATTTTTCAATTTAAATAAAAAAATCCTTTTAAAATATTGCTAGAATACGGAATCCGCCAAAAATAAGAATCCGGAATTCGTAAGGAATTCGCCACTTTTTTTGACGGATTCTTTAAGAATCCGAATCCGGCCCAAAAATTCGATGGATTGCTATCACTACTTTTTTTTTTGATCAGTTGAAAAAGAGGGGACACGAGCTATATGTAACTCTACCACGGGGTGGGAACCCTGTGCTGACTTTCAATTGGGTCTTTGAATTTCAGTCAATAGCGTTGAGAATAAAATAAAAAACTCAGCAAATTTACCACAAAAAAGCAGAAAGCAATTTGCTAGCAGACGATAAAGGTCTCAACCACTTTGGCCAGGTAGTTGTCTTGGTTAAACTTCTGCTTTTTTTTAGACCAATCTCATTCTTTTATTATATTAATGTTAACAAAACAAGGATGACAAAGTTTTAACATTTAGAACTTGGGATAAACAAACATTAACACTCGATATTGTCATTTCTAAATTTTCGAAATTAGGGGTGCTAGCTTTCTAAATCGTTCAGAAATCTTCAGGAAGCTGGCTAATGAAAATGTATCCTAATTTAAAACTAACAAAATGTCTGCCTGTTTGTACCAAAGGATCTTGATAACCGCTGAACCGATATGTTTATCATTTTTATTGTAGTTTCTCACAGGTCCTGAGAAATTGTCCATATAAAAAAATATTTCTTATTAAAACTACAATTGAAAATATTGGGGTCTACTCAACCCAACCCCCCACCACACCTCTGGTACCCATAGATGCCTCTAGGGGCGTAACCGCTAGTTTTTACATAAGGTAAATAAATGTATACGTCCTACTGAGAATTTTATTATTATTCTATATAAACCATGCTGTGCGGTCATTATTATATTATAAACAGGGATCATAGGGGATAAGACAATGGTCAATAAATTGATGTTAAACTAAATTACCCTCTTTGAAGTTTAAAATTACTGGTTGAAAAGTTTGAACACTGATGGGGGAAGATTAATTTCTGATCCTTAAATCTGTTAGTTTATTCCTGTTCATCATATTAGTCCCCAAAGTTTTCTTATTTGCTGGCTTAACAACTTAAGTTACTGAATTTTGATTGGTTGGTTCATTAAGTTGTGTGTCCAAACGTTTCAACCATAATTGAAATTCATATAAGATGTTATTTTGTATCAATTTTGGGGATGTACATTGTACATCAATATATCGGCCATTGTCTTATCCCTTTAGAACCCTGGTATATTTGAGACAAATGGGAACAGTACGTGTGTGTGGACAGTTATTCAATATTACATATTAAGATATATAAGTTTTCCGGAATTTTAATGTTAGGGGGAGATTTGAAATCTGCATCAAATTTTAAGGATTTTTTATAAAATTAGTTTTTTCTATAATTCTTTATCTAAAAGCGGAAATGCATTTTAAGTTAATTAATTTTGACCAATAGGATAGGTGGATTTTAAACTACCGCGATCAATTGGTTGAATGATGTACGCCATCCAATCAGAGCGCAGATTTTTTAAATCCACCAATCACAGATGCCATAATTAATTAACTTAAATTGCATTTCCGCTTTTAGATAAAGAATTATAGAAAAACGAATTTTATAAAAAATCCTCAAAATTTGATGCAGATTTCAAATCTCCCCCTAACTTTAAAATTCCGGAAAACTTATATATCTTATTACATATATTAAGATGTAGGGTCAAGTAAGTTAAAATAACTTTATGTTTATTTATGTCTTAATAGTGGCTACGCCCCTAGAGGCCTCTAGTGGCACTAGACTATTTTTTAAAAATTTGATTTTTTGTGATTTCTCTTCGGAGGGTGGTGGTACTCTCCCCCAAAGTTTCCTGATGTTAATTTGAAGCTTTCCTGTAAAAGAGAAGCTGATCGGTTCAGCGGTTAGCGAGATTCTTCGGTATAGACAGACATCCTGTTAATTTACCATGTCTTATATACTAGCGGCTACACCCCCCCTTGAGGCCTCTAGGGGCACTTGTGGTGGGGGGACGATCTCCCCTTTCTTGGAAGTGGAATGAACCCTTTCCTAAAACAGTTAAAAAAAACTTCCCAGCATCTGTGAGATTCTACATTGTAAAGGAGAACCATATCGGTTGAGCGGATAGCGAGATTCTTTGGTACAAACAGACATCCTGTTACTTATATATAAAGATGAGACAAGTGCCAAGCCATTTCCATCACTCTTTTGAGAAAAGACAGAGCTTGTTTTAACGTCTTTAGCATGACGAATAAACCATATATATTTAGAAACTTATTTTTCCCTGTTTTTCATACCTACGCACAAATAATTAAAGCACTTACTTCAGTGACGCAATTTTTATACGCACACATATATTACTTCCTTTTTATATAAACAAGGATGACAATACATACAGAAAAAGTAAATTATACAGTAGCTTTGCTACTA
Organism: Acartia tonsa; assembly: GCF_053477335.1. Lineage (NCBI taxonomy): Eukaryota > Metazoa > Arthropoda > Copepoda > Calanoida > Acartiidae > Acartia > Acartia tonsa. Next base: position 31,902,456 of record NC_137273.1, read on the forward strand.
AAAAAATCATATATATTTCCCTCCGAAAAGACTGTTTTTGGTCATTCAGTTTTTGAAATTATTTCTTATTTTCAAGGGAATGTTTATGCAAAGTTTGAGAACGATTATTATCTAATTTAACATATCTGAATTATCTAGTATTCGTTACGGATGTCATTTACTACTTTGATAATGTCAAAGATACTTTAGTTATACAAAAATATTATATACATGGTATTAAAAAAAACGAACACAGTAATAGTGTCTGACTGATTATGACGTAACAAAAAAAATTAGCCAATGAGAGGCCACTATAAATTTTACCATTAATCAATAACGGCCTCTCATTGGCTAATTTTTTTTGTTACGTCATAATCAGTCAGACACTATTACTGTGTTCAAAAAAAACTAACCAATACATTGCACGAACATTTTCTGGAAGTTCTAACTGTGCATTTGTGGATTAATGCTTATATCATATCAACAGAAGGTATATACTTTAATGTCTTTTAACTAATTTTGGGCCAAGATTCAAACCTTTCACCTCCCCAACACTAAGCAAATACGGTACAGTTGTGTGTAGTTTTTTTTAAACAAGGATAACAACATCCATAAAAGTGAAGCTCTAGACGGTAGGACAAACGAACATTAACACTTGCAGAGTGTCAAACTGAATAATCAGAATATAATATAAACAGTCGAAGCAAAATTATAAGTAAATTTGTTGATCAGATCAATCTGATTATTATATCATATAAAAAAAGGTAAAAATGTTTAAAATGGACGTTATGGACATTCTGGTTACGATTATGGAGTTGCTATGCTTTCTAAATCGTACATAACAACTACAGGAATCACCATGCAAAGATTGAAATCTATAGGATAATTTTATCATACCTAAATTACATAAAACACATATTACACTGTAATGTTTATTAATATATTTTATACACAAAATGTAAAACACTGAAGTCTATGGCTAATATTATTTTATATTTTGATTCAAAAAGTCTGAAACACTTTAGAGTGCCTATAAAAAAAAGGAGATAAATAAAAAAACTTTTAGCCGAAGTATCCCGAATGACTTCATATTAGAATAGTCCATTATTTAAATATGACGTCATTCAGGATACTTGTGCCAAAAGTTTTAAATCTAACCCCTTTTTATTGACACTATAAAGAGCTTCCAAAAGTCCGATTAATCCTGTTTTAAAAACTAAAGAATACCCAGTCATTACAAAGCAAACAAGAAAAATTTGAATTAAATAACTTTAATTTCTTTGTGTTTAATTATTTATTAAACATATATGTATATTGACTTAGAATAAACAGAGTATGACAACATCCATAAGTAGCAAAGCACTATAAATTTTGTCAATGGACAAACTGAATTATTTAGAGCAGATTTTTGTTGTCTTAAAAATTTAATTTGAAAAATCACAAAACTTTTTTACTTAAAATATGTATTGGTCTATTGCTTTCATAAAAATTCCAGTCTTTTATCCTGTAAAGCAGCCAAGAAATTACCTTTTTCCCGTAACCGTGTATTACAGACGGGCCACAGTGCGTATAAAGGTGCTGTGACTTTAGTGTCAGAACCTAAATTGGGACATAGTGCATTTCATTACCCTAGGTTAGGTACCATCATTTCACTTTTCAATAAAATCTAAAATGCAGCCGTTTTTGAGAAAATTAGATTTGAAAATTTCAAGTTCAATTTTCATCCACTAGGAGTTACCGCATAATCATGACAAGAAAAGCAAATATTAATAATTTAAAATTTTGAACAAGTTTGCTTTTATAAAGTTCTTTATAAAACCACTCCTTAAGTGAGTTGATTCATGGCCATTTTTATCAGTCGCTTTGCTAAGGTCACGGAAATTCGGCCTTAAATAAATCATATATAGAGAGGTTTTATGACAGACTTTAGCAAAGCAAAGTTGTTCAAAATTTTAAATAAATAATCTTTGCTTTTCTTGTCATGATTATTCGGTAACTCCTAGTGGATGAAAATTGAACTTGAAATTTTCAAATCTAATTTTCTCAAAAACGGCTGCATTTTAGATTTTATTGAAAAGTGAAAAGAAGTTACCTAACCTAGGGTAATGAAATGCACTATGTCCCAATTTAGGTTCTGACACAAAAGTCAAAGCACCTTCAAACGCACTGTGGGGCAGATATTTCAATTTCTAGAGTAGCTTCGCTACAACTAGTATTTTACCTAAAATTATGAAATAATAAAAAAAGTACAGTTTAGACAAATTAGGCTAAAATTGAAACAACCATTTTTCAGAACTATCGGGGCCAACAAAATTGGAATTAATCTTATGATTTTTCATTTTACTATCATTATCTATAATACGATGCGATAAATAGAACTGATTTATGGAAAATTTTCAATAGGATCTCCAAAACATCTGGATATTCTCTCAAATCTGCATTCCTAAACAAAATAAAGTTTTTCAGAATAGGCGTGATGATTCCTGATACAGCTAGGTACAATCATGAAAGCTTAGCAATCAAGATTTAGATTTACCTCAATTTAAGACTAATTGAGGTACATCCCCAATGTTAATATACAAAATTACCCCTTCTGTAGATTACAATCAGTGGTTGAAATGCATTAAAACTCAATTTAATAAACCAATCAAACAAAATTTTTAAAAGTCTAAAGTTGTTAAGTCAACTTATAAGAAAACGTTATTACAAAACTTTGGGGACTTGTATAATAAACAGCTCATTGTCCTCTCTCTCTCTCTCTGGTTCGTACAATGGTTGTGCAATTAAATGGGTGGATTATCTGTTAGTAATCTATAATACAAAGTAGAATGATGTCTGTCCGTCTGTCCCTTAAGATCTCGGTAACCACTGAACCGATCGGATTCTACTCTTCAGGGTATATACCTACTGGTCCTGTAGTGGTTTTAGGCTATTTTCTTGGTGGGGGGACACCCCCAACCCCCCCAAAAACAAAAAATCCCCCCGCCATTTTTTTAGGCAAAGCCCCTAGAGGCTAGGGGCGAAGCCGCTAGTACAAAATGCCTCTGGTGTCATGACGGAAAATGGATAATCAAAATTTGAAAGCGCATGCTTATGTGGTATCCGCCGAGGATCAATGGCAGACACCGGAGTTCAATTAGATCACGGCAGTGTGACAGACGTGGACACCTTACTATAGAGAAGCTACGCTTCTCTAGCTTTCACTAGATAATGATCAACATCTACTTTTAGTTGTCACTTTATTGAAGGCTTAAGATATACTGGAGTTATATACAACAAACAATAATTACATGGATAGGAATAAATAATCATAACATAAAAGCATAAATAATATATGTACAATGGTCAGTTTGGGCAATAATGATTCCCCCATCCCTGGAAAGGGTGGGGGAGAATTAAGAATACAGTTAGCCATAATAAACATGACAGATTCAAATCATTAATTCTAAGCGTAGGGAGGGGGTCACTAGACCCCTTCCCCAGGACTCGGGGGAGGGCCATTGACCCTCCACCGAACCCCAGATCAGGGGTGCCATAGACATGGCTCACGGTTGCCGAATACCACAACTCTCCCCTCGGAAGGCTGGGAGATGGTTTCCCTACCAGACTTCCGACAGTGGTTGAGGCCTTCGGCCCGCTCCTTAGGGCTAAAAATATATACAAACGATAATGATTCAATGGAATCCTAGTGGTGAGTATCTTCTTAGGGTTGATGGGCTCCCAATGTGGGGTAGAAGGCAGAGGCTGCCTTGGGTTGGATACGTTGGTCGGCGCCGGCAGGTATCAGGTTTGGTGGTGGCACATTGGTTGCTGGAACGGTCAGCAGTGGGACCTGCGGGTTGTTGTTGGCAGCGGCTGGGGCACTGGCTGCCAGGTTGAGTGTCTGAGCAGCGGCCTGTCCTCCTGAGGGGCCGCGGGGTCTGCCAGAGGGCGGTCCTGGTCTACCTGGGCGGTCATGCCCGCTGTCAGTGGATTTCATAGACACCATTTCCTCGGCTGCTTCCCTGCCGATGGGGATGGCATCCCAGTCCACTGAAAAGTCCCGGGACTTGGCATGGTTGAGCCTGGCTCTAGCCATCGCCTTCTTATACAAAGCTGGGTGGTACAGGAACACTTGTGATATCGCATTCAGGGCTGCCCGGACTCCTCCTTGTGCTGCTGCCAGAGAAATGATGGTGAGGTCCCCCAGCAGTTTGAGGATCAGCAGCAGCAAGCACAAGATGGCGGCGCCATCTCCCCACTCGTGGATGGCTTGTCTAAATCCTGCCCAGACATCCAGGGCTGCCTCTCCTTCCTCCGCCAGTCGGTCAATGTTGTAGGACACTATCCCATGGTCTCCTGTGGCCGAACAGCTGCCTTGCTGAACGCAGGAGCCATAGGATAGGCCGGTCAGCATGGCGCTCTTGTATGCTGGGAACGCCAGCAGCTGTTGCCAGTCGTTCAACTCAGCCTGTGAATACAGACCACCTGAACTGAAGTCATCTAAGGGGTCTGTCAACAGCTGCTTGGGCGTATCCAGCGGGGGTGGCCTCTTCTTGGGAGCAGGGGTCAACTCTATCCAGCCTTCCTCTGCGTGCACAGTCAGGGGGTAGGTGGAGGAACAGGGAATCTTGGTGGCGTGCTCACTGTATACCCGCGTCACGGCGTCTACAAAACCTGTGGGCTCCACTGGCACTTTGTCCCAACACTCCTTGTGTTCGCGGACAACATACTTGTGCCTTTGGCAGGTCAGCTGCAGCAGGATGTCTCCCCTCAGTACCGAGAACGTGCTCCCCTGGACACGCACCGGGTGGGCCGGATCTAGTTGCTGGAGCTTCCAGCAGTTGGCCGCTACTTCTTCTGCTGCAGTGCTCCTCATGCGTGTTTCCAGGGTGAATCCAATATAACCTGCATGGATCTGTGCTTGGAGGGGAACGTCAACATCCCTGGCCGACACTCGGGGCAGCGCAGCCGCGGCTGGGTCAGCTGCCACAAACAGCGCTGGATGGTTGGTGGCATGGGCCTCGAAGTCGCAGTTCACAATTGAGGTGGGGCTGGTCATGTTGATGAAAAACTGGGCCTGATGGTCAACCAGATATGCATCCCTCACCAGGCTGGGCTGGAGGCTGCGGATCAGCCTCAAGGGGCAATCTCTTCCCAGGTGGTCCCACACGTAGGTTGCTTCCCCAGTGATACAGGACAGCTCAGAATGGGGACAGTCGAGGGTCAGGTGGTCAGACTGGGACTCCACCCGTCCATCCTCCACCACATAGGTCTCCTCCTTGACCAGCAGCCGCCGCTCCTGGAGCACTAATTCATTGCGGTAGAGCTGGCCCTCAAAGTGGACGTCCTCCCCCTCGCAACCCACCCCCTCGGGGCTGTTGACGAGGGCGCCCACTACATCAACGGTGAAGAACAGGGGGTGGTTCAGCTGGAACGTCAGTGGCTGGGTCTTGCCTGGCAACGTGTATACTCGGTTCCTGGCCAGGTCTCGGCACGCTTCTGGGTCTATCTTGGTTGGCCTCATGAGGGTGGGGACCGAGGTCACCTTGAGGTGACCCCATACCCCACACCTGAATGTCCACTGGGACACGGTGAGCTGACAGCTGAACCCAGTGGTTTCCCTCACCTTGACTTGCTGCAGGACGTGGATGTCGTGGCCCAGGGGCACCTCCTGGTGTAGGGGCTCCGTGTCACACATCTTTTCTTTGTTGTAAGACGTGACATGGGTGGGGTTGGCACAGTCCCACCCCACCAGGACGTAGCTGGTTGTAGGCCACACGGCTGCCAGAAGGAGGCCCCACAGGACCATCCACCAATGGGAGAGGCTTCCAGGTAACCATCTTCCTCGGGCACGCGGCTGGGGATCTCCGGTTCTGGTCACGGCTGCTTCTTGGGGCTGGACACGGCTGGGCTGCTCCTGGCTAGACACAAATTTCCATTGAGCGTTATCTGTATGCGGCCGAGGCACCCCGATACCCTCCCCAATGACAGACTGGCAAGCGACTGGCACCTGCCTGGGTGTCGGCTCCCCTAGCCCTAAATGCTCCCTTCCCTGATCCAAGGCATGCCCAGTGGCATGGGGCTGAAGTGCATGTGGCACAGGCTCGCCCTTACTCAATGCCCTCCCCTGCCCTAGGAACTCAGGTGCATGTGGCACAGGCAAGCCCTTATTTTCCCAATTTTCAATCTCCCCAGCCTCAAGTGCAGGGGGCACAGGCAAGGCTGGGTGTTTACAAGGTTTTGGATTCAATACATTTAACAAATTCAACTTATCCTGATGGTGAGCCGCTGGGTTCCCTTGGCTGGTAGAGGGCTCTGGATGGCATGTAGCTGGACTCTCCCTGCAGGCTGGTGGCGCTGGCTGGCATGTAGCTGGGCTCTCACTGCAGGCTGGTGGCGCTGGCTGGCTGGGGGTGACGGGTGTCACCCCTTCCTCTGGGACCGCTGGCTCGTTCCAGGATCCAGGTATCTCGGTGGCGGCGACGGTTGTCGCCCCAAGCACACGGTGGGAGGCGCTGGATAGCACCCCCCCATCATCCCAGGTGGCGACGCCGGGTGGCGTCCCATACATCGATGCAGAGGTGCTGGCTAGCACCTCCTGCCTCTCTCGTTCAGCGGCTGCCAGGGCCTCCCCATACACCGTCTCAGGGACGCTGGGCAGCGCCCCTCCACTCTTGCTGGGTAGGCTCGGTCGGGCAGGTTCCATCATATTGAGACTGAAAGGCTGGGGCCTCAGCACCTCTGGCTCGGCTATGTTGTTGGGCTGTATCAGCTCTGGCCCCAGATGGTTCAGACTGAAGCCTAGGCCAACCCGGTTGGGCTCAGCCGCGCCGCCCAGTACGTTGATCCTAGCTGGGACAGTCCCGAACTGCGGCATCCCATCGGCTCGGTCCGCAGCTCTGGAGGCGGCTGCTTGCGGTGGTGGTGCTGGGGGCGCGCTCCCTTCCATATGGGCCACTCTGCTGGGCTTCCCTGGAGGGGCACCTTTGTCGGCGGTGCGCCTGCGGCTGGCTACCTGGGCCCCGTCAGCTCTACACTCGGCCGCCGTGTGGCCGTCATAGTGGCAACGCTCACACTTGGCAGAACGGTCACGGCGTGGCTGGGTGCGCCTCTCCTCTAGGCTAACTTCCATAGGCGTTGGACAGTCTCGAGCTCGGTGGCCTCTCCCCTGGCAGCGGTAGCAGCGGCCTGGAACCTTGTCATCTGGAGCGACCTTCCCCATCTGGTGGAGACCCGGAGCCAAGGAGCCAATCTCCATTGGCTCCGACTCGTCATATTGGGGCAACTGGATGCAGGCAGATCCAGTCAGCCCGTCGGTCGAGTCCACTAAGCACACACCCTCCTTCAGTTGCTTAGTAACCATGGTCACGGTGAACATGGCCTTGCGAGTGTACTCAGGTACACTCGCAATTTCATGGTTCATCATGAGGCGTTTTACATTGGCGTTACGAATTCCACGGTTTAATTCGTCCACCAACAATTCAAGATCCTCATGATTGTAGGCGTCCCTATACAAGGCGCACTTTGTTGATATGTACGCCTGTATAGGTTCTGTCGAGTGTTGCTTGTAGTCCCTAAACGCTTGTTTAAGCGTTTGGGACTCAAAAGCAGGACGAAATAACAATTCACACTCGGTCTTGACCTGCTCGTAGGTCAAGGCTTGGCCTGCCTCGCCAAACAGATGGGACGCCATTTCCGCCGCTTGCCCTACCAATGACAGTAGTAGGGCGTTGCGGCGGTTGAGGGAATCATGAGGTGGCACGCGGTAAGCCGCCCATGACATTTCCAGTCGGCGGATATGTGCCGACCAGGACTGCTTGGGCGGCCCTCTATACTCCGGCAGATTGCTCAACATCAGCTTGCGGTACTCGGCTGGTGCCGGCTGAGGGTCATCCTGGAGCCATCCTGGGGCTTGGTCACCTCCTGGGACTTGATGCTGGTCCATTGGGTCAACGGTGAAACGGCGGGCACAAAGTTATACAGGAATACAATGAATGGGTTGTCACTTGAGGCTTCCTAGCCTAACAGCCAACACTGTTTGTATCACTAGGTTGGGAGTTTTAGTTGCAAAGGTATAACTTAGCTGTACTTATCAATGGTTAGATGTTGAGGTAGATAGATGTTGAGGTAGATAGATGTTGAGGGTCTGAACTGCTGTCAGGAACTGATTGGGTTTTCCCTTATCACACTAGAGCTAGGAGGAAAGAAACTTGCAATTCTTTATTTGCTAAAAATACCCCTGTTAGATGCTATGGAGTAGCTCTGCTCTGGTGTGAAGGTGTGTGTGTGTGTGTGTGTGTACGTGGAATCTTCTGTCCTTGTAACGCGCGTTCGCGCCGTCAAATCCGCGCACACGGGGAAAACGCGCTCTCACCCCTCAGCTCGCTCCCTCATTGGTCCGTTTCGTCCGTTGGATTTATGATGTTTTCCGCACTTTGTTGCGCTACCCGTGAATGGCGCTCTGTATATCCGATCGCTAGCTCCACACTACAGACGGACTTGGCCTAGTGTGGGTAGGAAGGGGGAAGCGCGTGAGGGGACGGGGGTAACTCCGTCCGTTCCCACTGTGAGGGAGGGGGTAACTGTGTGTTGGTGTAATGGGGCCTCTGCTTCTTAATCTCAGGCTTATCTGTTATATAACCCTGATTGTATTTGTCTTCAAATGGAAAGGGGCCCCCTCCCCTTCCCTTGGAATAAAGGGTGTATTTGTTATTGTGCTGTGGGCTTGAAATTGTTTTGATTATATTACATCTAACTTTTATTGCTGTCCTTATCACAATTACATAACAGATTTGTTGACCAACTCTGTTCTATTTTTAGCTGTTATCACAATAAACAGTAATCCAAGCCTGTTCTATTCTTAGATTTATCACAACACAACAATTTGTTTGCCAAGCTTTGCTCATAAATCTATTGTTTGGTCATCACATTGGGGTGGTAATCCCTGCAAATGTGATATAATATCTGTCTTCTAGATGGGTGGCTGCGTTGTAGCTTCTCAGGATACTCGGGGTTGACGTAGTTTTTCTCTGTTCTGGTGCACTACACCCGTATGTTAGCTCGCAGCTTGCAGCTATGTGGCATGTTTCAGCCTATCGGCGGCAGGGAATGTCCCGTCCTGCTAGCGCCACTGGTTCGGATCCTGCTATTTCTTGCAGTAAAGTTGGCCTATTTTCAGCCGTCTACACGTATTTGGCTTGTTTCAGCCGGTCCGCAGGCCTGTTTCAGCCCTTTTGGCGCTCAATTCTCCGTTAGATATCAGCGCTGCTCGCGGTTATTCGTCAGATTTCGCTGTTTTGCTTCCACAACTGCCGGATGCAGAGTTAAACTTTGCTGTCCAGGGTGGGTAATTCAGGTTGCTTGCGTCAGTTTTGCCAGATTCACTGCTGGGAGTACCTTAGCCTCAGATGCGCGTCTGCTCTACACTTGTGGTTCGCCGTAATCTCACACAGCTGTCACCAAAGTTGTGGTATCCGCCGAGGATCAATGGCAGACACCGGAGTTCAATTAGATCACGGCAGTGTGACAGACGTGGACACCTTACTATAGAGAAGCTACGCTTCTCTAGCTTTCACTAGATAATGATCAACATCTACTTTTAGTTGTCACTTTATTGAAGGCTTAAGATATACTGGAGTTATATACAACAAACAATAATTACATGGATAGGAATAAATAATCATAACATAAAAGCATAAATAATATATGTACAATGGTCAGTTTGGGCAATAATGATTCCCCCATCCCTGGAAAGGGTGGGGGAGAATTAAGAATACAGTTAGCCATAATAAACATGACAGATTCAAATCATTAATTCTAAGCGTAGGGAGGGGGTCACTAGACCCCTTCCCCAGGACTCGGGGGAGGGCCATTGACCCTCCACCGAACCCCAGATCAGGGGTGCCATAGACATGGCTCACGGTTGCCGAATACCACACTTATTCTAGTTTAGGTAAAGAAAGGATTTTAAGAGGAATAGGCACTGGAGGGTTGAGCCCTCTTAAAAAATTAATATCAATTGTGTATCTTAGTGACATTTTTAAAAGCGAATCTTATATATAAATAGGGTCGGCCGTCCCCGTCCATAACGGTCAGCTCTTTTGCTTAACGGTTAGCTATTTTCGTTAATTTAGACATGTTAGAATTTCTAACCGTTTTCCAACTTTGCATGATGGTTCCCAATTTATAATTACAGATTTTAAGAGAAAAAGTAAAAAAGTATGTCCTTAAAGAATATCCTATATTGAAGCGGTTTTGTGTGTTTAGTTCGTTTGTCCAACCATTCGAGGGTTTAGCTTTAGTGGACGTTGTCATGCTTGTTTTAAATAAGAGTTAAAACAAAATTAACTTACTTGTGAAATATAATCAAATTTATAATTTCTTTGGCATGTCTCTAATGAGGGGAGTCCACGCTGACACTTTATATATCTAAAAACAAAGATGATGAATTCTTTAAATCCTTGTAACGGAAATAAGAGGTGGGTTCAAAAATCAACAAATCGGTTATGGTGGCCCAATCACAAAAATTAAATTGATAATTCACAAAATTACCACTTCTGTAGCTAACAATTAATGGTTATAACGACTTATCATTATTCTAAATAAACAGCGTAAAGTCTATTGTCTTATATTAAAAATATTAGCATCAGGTGCTCTGTATTCTAATATTAAAAAAATAGCCCAAAACAATCCCAAGACTTAAATCTAAAAATGAAATAGTCTAAAACCATCATGGGACCAATGTGATTCTTTATTTATTAGGATGATAACAACACAAACAATTTACACAAAGAGGCTACATATGGTCTTATCAATTATCCGTTGATTTGCTAATCAATTTAGATAAGTACAGAGTCAAACGCCTTTCAAATCTTTAAAATGTTACCAATAATAAAATAATGATTTACCTAGAACAATCACCATCCAAAGCATACGAAGCATCCACATTACAACTTCCTAAAACATTTTTTTCAAATAGTAAAATTTTAAATATAAATCTATAAATAAATAGCTTTAAGCAGGACTCAACAGCTGCGCGTCTGCTGCCTGTAAGCCAAAGAGAAATCAATTTTGAAAATCAGCTGGAAGTCTGAACCGGACCCATATATGGAATTTTCAAAAACAAATTCAAAGCACCAAAATTTAAGGCTTGGACACCACGGTTTAAAGAGTGTTTAAATTTTTGAAAAAGTGTTTTTCATTGGTATTAATTTTTTCTTTTTTTTCAAAAATGGTTGAAGAGAGTTAAAAATATTTAAAATTTGTTCTACCTGGTTGGAAAATGGATTTTGGGCTGCAGTAACCCCAACCACCTGCAAAGGAAGGAAATGTGATTAGTCTTAAAATTAACCAATATTTTTTGGTTTCGACGCGCGCCAACCAAAAAGGAATTTATATTATAGTTTTTTTTATATATCCGAGAACATCTGCTATTGACCTATTCCTGATATAGAATTACAAGCGGATAAAAGAACGAGGGCACAAAAATAGAATAATATAATTGTATCGCATTATATACAGCTTTCCGTGGATATTGAAATGAAAAATTATTAGATTTAAAACCAGTTTTGTTAGACCCGAGAGGCCTACGGCTGATGCTAGCAAACTGGTATTAATCTTATGATTTATCTTTTTGTAGAACATTGTCTATAATACGAAACGATGCTTAATTTTTCAGTATGGCTGAGAACCGGTTTGAATCCAGCGTATATCAAACGGTTTTAATGCCATACTGGATAAAGCAATTTTTAAATATAGTTACCTCCATTCTTGTGGCACCAGAAATATTTCTCTCCCCGCTGAGCACATTTATCCACACATTTCTAAAATATAAACGGTTCATCATCGGTCAAAATAACCCTTATAATAAACTAACAGGATGTCTGTCTATCTTTACTGAAGGATATCGGTAACCGCTGAAACGATATGGTTCTCCTTTACAGTGTAGCTTCTTTTACGTCCTGGGAAGGTTTATTGCTATTTTTGGGGAGGGTACCACCACGGGTAAACAGCTAAAACCAAAAAAACTTAACTAACCCCATCTAGCAACAAAATTATTTTTTAGTAAATAACTTATTTTAACATAGATTGAAAAGAAAACATTTTACGTGCCCCTAGAGGCCTCCCATTAATTTTCTTTTTTTAGATTTTCTCTTCCCCTCCCCTTTCCTTCCCTGTCATTTTTCATAACTCTCCTTCACTGAAACATATAAACAATTTAAAAAAAAGGGAAATTAAACATTAATTGATCAAATGGAAAGTGTCTATACGTCCGTTTGTCACTCCCTTTCAAGGTTTTGGAGATTGTTAGTATTTTTACTAATTCTACTATATTTTTTACCTCCTGTTTTTTTTAATAAAACTGATATTTTTTTCTAAGCTATTATAAAGCTCGTTATAGTGTCATATTTAAAAACTATTTAAATATGACATAATTCGGGATACTTCGAACAAAAGTTTTTTAATTTATCCCCTTTTTTATAGGTACTATGCAGCGCTTAAGCTAATATAAGCAGCTTCTGCGCTACTTATGGACATAATTATCTTTGTTAGGATTTCCGAAGCAGCTTATAGTGCCTAATAAAAATGACGTCATTGTAATTGAATAATGGTAAAATGTATACTAGCCTATCATTGGTCATATGTATTGTATGGCGTCATTTTTAATAAGCTGCTTATCCTCGTTATAATATTCTTATATTACCTCTCCATAATGAGTGATAGTAGGTTCAGGTGTACAAAAGTCCGACTCCCACCATTGTCCCAGCTAAAATAGGTTAATTATATAAGTTTATTTCGACGTACCTCTGAACAATTACCTCATACCGTTAAGATTGCTGTCCATGATACTAGGGTTGGGCCGGATATCCGGTCTGGCCGGTTATCCGGCCGGATATCTGGTGATTTTTAATTTCCAGCCGGATACCGGATATTAAAAATATACGGTTACATGATATCCGGCAGATTTTTGGCGCCGGATATCAGGTTATCCGGCCGGATATCCGGTAATTTGCCGGATATACCGTTATCAGGCCGGATATCCGGTAATTTTCCGGATATCCGGTTATTCGGTCGGATATCCGGTAATTTGCCGGCTATCGCACGTTGGTCATATATCCGGCCGGAACTGGATATCCGGCATTAGAAATCAGCCGGATATCCGGTATCCGGCAAAAATAGTATCCGGCCCAACCCTACATGATACTATAGTGTTAGGTCCAACAACCAAAGATAACTAAGGGGAGCCAAATATCTCCTTTTCTGTCCAAACACCCAGGGAATTAGGTTAAGTAACAGACAACAAACTTTGCCTGAAAGTCCTAACTGTACTGTACAGTACATGATAATGTATTCTATTCTGACCATCAATTCTACAAAAAATCACGAAACCTTTTAAAGTATCTGGGCGTATATTTTGTTATTTTTCCATTTAACTGAAGAGGGGTTGGTAAGAAGGGGAGGAAAAGTGGAAGGGGGTTGTGAGGAAATTTTCGTTTAGAATTGTTTGTCAGAATATCATTCCCTTTTCCCTGCCCCTAATCTGTCTGTTAAAGTCGCCCATCTGACTTAGCAGCAATAGTAACCATTTTTAACGTCTTTAGTTATAACGCGGTTTTAAACCGAGATTCGACCAGATATTTTTTATGTCTAATTGACTATCTAGGGTTATAATCTATTGAAATACCTTAGAAGATTTCTTGTTACACCAGAAGTAAGTGTACCCTCTCTTTTCACAATTGTCCAGACAAATTTCACCATACGTTGTCAAACTTCCTAAAAAAGATAAAACTCTAGAGCCCCTCTTTTTTTTAATACCTCTGGGGACAGTTGTCAAAGTCGTAAGTTTCTAGTCAACCCCCCCCCCCCCCAATCTTAATTAAAATTTGTTTAAAGTTGAATTAATTGAGAGTTTGTTTAGATTTCGCATAGGTTCTGCGAAGGTTATAAATATTTAAAGAGTACCACTACCCCCTAAGAGAAATCGCCTCTTTAAAAAATTGCCCCAACCCTACATTTTTAAAATTTTAACAAAAATAAAAAATTCAACCTTTACCACTATCTAAAGTGCCCCTTAAGGCCTCTAGGGGTGTATCTAGTAGGTATTGACCTTGTATTGTACTTACCCGCTGGCTGAGTGCGCTCCAAAACTTGTCTCAGATCATCACCTTGGCTGGAGGATGCAAATCCACGCCCTAAAAAATAATAAAAATTTGGAGTATAGGCAACGCCCCTTAAGGAACGTTTCTTCTTATTTTCACAGTAGCTTTTCTCCTATTTCTAGCCACTGCGGGGGGCTCTAACCCTGCGTGGCAATCACCTAAGCAATAAGACGATTGGCTATAAATTAAGATATGCAAAATGTATCCCTTTGTTGAAGTAAATTATTGGGTGTAGTCCCTTTCGTGGCAACGCACCTTAAGGGGCGATTCTTCGTATTTTTCACAGTAGCTTTTCTCCTATTTCTAGCCCCTGCGGGGGGCTTTAACACTTCGGAGCCAATTGCCTAGCCCTGTGGGGCAATCACCTAACCCAATATAACCTAAAATAACCTGTCAAAAGCCATTTAGAAAATACATCAAATCGCCCCTTAAAGGGCGTTGCCACGAAAGGGACTATAACCAAAATTTGTAGTTTTAATAGGGAGGGAGGGAGGTTTGGAAAAAGAAAATCACTGGTTTTATTCATTGTACAAAACTTTAGTGTTAAACTTTCAATCAATAATTTGGGAATAGTCCATTTCGTGGCAACGCCCCTTAAGGGGCGATTCGTCGTATTTTTAAAATTGCTTTTTATAGGTTATTTTAGGTTATATTGTGTTAGGTGATTGCCCCACAGGATTAGACAATTGGCCCCACAGGGTTAAAACCTCCCGCAGGGGCGAAATAGGAGAACAGCTAATGTGAAAAATACGAAGAATCGCCCCTTAAGGTGCGTTGCCACGAAAGGGACTACATCCAATAATTTACTTTAACAAAGGGATACATTTTGCATATCTTAATTTATAGCCAATCGTCTTAACCCTGACAAATTGTACATTTATTCAACCCCAACCCTGAGAATGGAAATTAAATTTGAAACAAGATCTATTCTCTAGTCTACACAAACTTGAAGGAAATTAAATTTACCAGGTAAAAATATGTAAGTTATATTTGATGCAGGAAGGAAGGGATCAATAGTGCTTATTTTAATCTACAGTCCTTTAAAACTTTAGTTATAAACCAAAGAAGTCGTTAAGAATGGGGGAAGGGGAAAGCTTATTCGCCCATTGTCCTTTCCCTCATTTTCTGTGCGCATTTTATTTCTGTCTTTTGTAATTCTATATTCAGTTTTTTTTGTAACCATGTTATTTCGAATTTTCATTAAGTTAGGAGGATGGAAGCATTTTTCCAGTATGGCTTCGAAATCGACTGATATCCGCTGGATTAAAACCAGTTCTCAAAAAAAAATTATATTTACATTATCGTATTACAGACATTTTTCCAATTTATTGAAATAAAATCTTTGAATTAATACCAGTTTTATTAGTTCGGGCCTTCGATCCTTCGAAGCTAACAAAACTGATTTTTATCTTTCAAATTTTATTTTTTATCCACGGAAAGCAGTCTATAATACGATGCAATAAATAAATAGTCTATAACTTACATTTTTGAAACATTCTCGCATCTTTTAGCTGAAAAACTTAGGGTACTTGAATTTAAGCTTGTTTGGTTGGTTTAAAACTAGCATTGTTTAAACTGTAAACTAATAATGATCTCATGTAATTTATTAAAAACAATATATATAAAATCCTATAAAAAATCGAATATAGTCCCTTTCGTGACATCGCACCTTAAGGGGCGATTCTTCGTATTTTTCACAGTAGGTTTTTTCCTATTTCTAGCCCCTGCGGGGACAATAACCTAACCCTGTGGGGCAATCACCTAACCCAATATAACCTAACCTAACCTAAAATAACTTATAAAAAGCCATTTAAAAAAGAGAGTATTCCCAAAAATTCTTAAACTATCAAAGGAGTTTTGCGTTCTTATAGGAATGATTCGGCCTAAAGATAAAAGTATAAAAAGCCAGGGAGGGAGGGGATATTTGGCTGTTTATTACACTAGTCCCCAAAGTTTTAAAATAAAGTTTTCTTATTCCTTGACTTATCAACTTTGGGGACTATTTTGAATTTTGATTGATATATTAAGTTGAGAGTTTAAACGTTTGAACCACTTATTTTACGCAAAATAATTTTGTGTATTATTATTGGGGATATACATCAATTTATATACCATTGTCTTATCCCTTTATATCTCTGATTAAAAGCATTCTCATTGAGAAGTATATAATTGAACTAATTTGTGTATGTTAGACTTTATAATCGCATTTAACACACATTTCCAATAAAAAGTTATTAATCTAAAGAAACGGCACTATGAACTATATAAAAATTATCGGTGTAAAAGTTTAGAAAAAACTAGTTAAAGCCAACCACTAAAGAATTAATAAAAGTATCCAGGTTTAGGAGCCAACAAATTAGGGAATGTGTTTATTAATTTTAAGTACCAGCATGATTTACAGTTATATGTCTCCTTCCTCCCCTTAAAATCTATTAAACAAGAACAATTTTGCCTATAAGTAGCGTAGCATTGGATGTAAATAAAAGATTGGATAAAAAATAACAGTAAACCATAATAAAAAAATAGGAAGTTGATAAAAAAAATACACAAAAATGACGAAACCTTGTTAGATAAATAACTTTTTGTTGTGACATACGGACCTACCGAAGCAGCTAATTGTGCCTAATAAAAAATGACGTCATACAATACAAATGACCAATGATAGGCCAGTATACATTTTACAATTGGTCAATTACAATGTATACTGGCCTATCATTAGTCATTTGTATTTTATGACGTCATTTATCATTAGGAGCTTTAAGCTGCTACATAACTATATAGAGTATCTTCGCCTTCAGTAAAAGAAGATTGATAATACTATAACAATACTTTGATTATAATATCAAAGGATAGAGCGTCATTTCTTTTTAAATTTTTTGTTTTGTTCCTATTCATGAATAAGGATAATATGATGATAAACCTCGGTGGTTTCCCTCTAAGTATCTAGCGACCACAGACCCCCACCCCTTTATTTTAAAATAAATATAAACTAACAGGGGCAACAATTTTTAAAATCGAAGCTTTTCTATTATTAGAGTCTGTCCGTACGTCAGTTCGTATGTAACGGTTAGCTCTTTTAGTTAATTTAAGCATGTTAGAAATGCCCTAACAAACTTTGCATGGTAATTCCTACTTTAGGTACGATTTAGAAAGCGTAGCTGCTCTATAATCGTTACCAGAATGTCCGTATCTTCATTTTAAACATGTTGATTTTAACTTTCTTAATAGCTAATTTTTATTTGATAAAATTATTCGATTGGTCTGATGTTTGGAATGCTGATTCCTAGGACAACAAAGTACATATTTTATAAGCGAAGCAACTCTATAATCAAGTCCTAAAAATGTAAGTATGTCCTTAAACAGTATCATGTATTATAGCAGTTTTTCAACAAATTTACTTAGAATTTTGTTTTGACTTTTATACATTTATATTCTGATTATTCAGTTCTGACACTCCACAAGTGTTAATGTTCAAGTGTTTATGTTAAGAGCTTTGATTTTATGGATATTGTCATCCTTGTTTTTATTATTTTTACTTTTTCGTTATGTAATATTGGGTACTGGAAAGCCTCGCAGTGTTAGAGCCCCTTAAGGGAAGATTATACCCCCCCCCCGCTCTTAATTCCGCTATATTTTTACTAGCGGTTACGCCCCTAGAGGCCTCTAGGGGCACTTGAGGAGGGGGGAGTCGAATTTGATAACACAATTTTTTTTATAGATTTTTTAAAGAAAAAGTAAAAACAAAAAAAATTTTGGAGGGAATTTTTTTTTTTTGGGGGGGGGCCCATCCCCATTCTTAATTTTAGTTAAGAAAAACAAAAAATGAGGGGGGAATTTTTTTCTAGGGTCGATTTCTCTTGGAATGGTGGTGGTACCCTCCCTAAAATAGTTATAAACCTTCCCGGGACCTATGAGATTCTACCCTGTTAAGGAGTACCCGATCGGTTACGGTTAGCGAGATCCTTCTGTACAAACAGACAGACAAACATCCTTTTATTATAAGGACATATTTAAAAATAAGGGGAAAGGTGATTTAGTTGTCCATGGAAACTTTGAGAAAAACGCCTTAATCTCTTTATTAAAATTTGAAAAACTGTAAATTGATTAACTATTTTTTTGTATTTTAGTGGATTTATTATGAATGTTTCGAAGATTAATAGATTGCATCTATTTCATTCATAGCAGATGTTTTCACAAAAATAGGATATAGTGAAAACATTTTAAAGAAAGTTTGATATTTTTCTGTTCTAAAAAATCTATTAATTCGTTTTCAATTCATACTCAATTGTTACAGGAATCATCATTGAAATGTCTGTATAAAAACAATAGAATAAACTCGTAGTGTTTGCCGTATTATAACAACACATTTGAATTTAAAGTAACGTACATTAAATTTATTGAATACATTGGTCAATTGAATTTGAATTGCCGACTGTGTACACAGTTTCCTTGGTGCTTCATCATCCTATATTTAATGCTAGTTGAAAAAAACTTTAAACTTCCAAAAATATATCAAAATTTGAAAAATTAAAATTTTGAATGTATAATGTATAAATCGTTTTTACATTTAAATTTAGATTTTTTTTTGGAAGTTTGAAGTTTTTTAGCTAGTTGTAAATATTGAGATAGGATGAGGAAACACCGAGGAAACTGTGTACACATTCGGCAATTCATATTCAACTGACCAATACATTCATTAAAATGGTGTGTATTCAGTTCCGCATGGTGTTTTACATTTTTAAGAAAGAAGGAGACATTGAACTTTAAAGTATAATGGTACCCAAAGTTTTATAAATAATTTCACTCGTTCTCTTTGGGTACTTTTTTATAATCTTGATTGGATGGTTCAAACTTTTAGAGTTCAAACTTTTCAACGAATAATTTACACTATAGAAAGGGTAATTTTGCTGATTATCATTGGATAAGTGTCAAATTAATGTTAAAGAAAAGTTCGTAAGCAACATTTGTTCTCTAGTAATAGAATGTATTTAGATTAGGAGGATTTTATGACAGGTGAAATTTAGGTTGCTACAATGCTCGTCATTTATTGGTAAGTTCGTCCCTCCAATGGAAGGGGAGGGGATGGGGTAAAGAGTGTTGATTGGGTTATCTTTATATTTATTATCTAACATGATTTAGTAAGATAATACATTTACTACTCTTGATGGACAATCACCCATAATAATATTTCAAACTTAAAAGATTTTGTTAATTAACCTGAAAACAACTTCATACGAGCAGATTCTGTAGATTAAATAGGTGGTTGAAACGTTTAAACACTCAATTTAATTAACCAACCAATCAAAATTAAATAAAAGTCCCCATAGAGCAAACGAATAAGAAAACGATATCATAAAACTTCTGGGACTAGTGTAATAAGCTGCCAATTGTCACTCCCCCCCCCCCCTCTCTCTCTGTTTTGTTGTTGTTGTTGTTTGTAGCCATGATTCTCTGAAGTTAGGACTCAGATGCACGCACATGTTGATATTGTAATACTTGTGCGGAAGAGTATGCTCCCCTGTTAAAAGATCCTGCCCAATAAACAAGGACAATTATTTCCCAAAAAAATATATAATAAATACATTATAAAAAACGTATATATAACTAAAATGATGAAAAAGAGTTTAGAAATATCCCAAGACTTAAAAGGTTGTTGTTTGTATATCTACCAATTGTCACAATGTCATATTATTAGATTATGGTGGTTTCTTTAATTAATGGTCAAATTGTCGACGTAATACATAATATGTAATAATCGCTCTTTTATCGATGAAATTTCGGTAATAACCACTTTTATTGAATTTCATATAGTTGACCAAAAAAAACAGGTACGGAGGGGACAAATTTAGGCACTTTTATTGAATTTTGGTTGGTTGGTTCATTGGGTTGAGTGTCTAAACGTTTCAACCATTACTTGTAATTTTGTGTATTATCAATGTGGATGTACATCGACTTGTCGGCCATAGTCTTATCCCTTTAGATCCCTGATGTTCATGACACGAAGGAATAAGACAATGGACGATAAATTGATGCACATTCACTCACAATGAAGATAAACAATGGATTGACGGAAAAGTTTAATCACTGTTAGTTTATACCAACCAATCAATTCCTCAACGTTTCTAAGCAAACTACTGAGATAATGTAATTTTAAAACTTTAGAAATCAGTCCAATATCCTGAAGATGATTAAAGACCCTCCACAGCTTATGACGTCATAAGACAATGAGAGGCCAGCATAAATTTTACCATTGCATTGGTCAATTACAGTGTATACTGGCCTCTCATTGGATATTCTATCGTATGACGTCATAATCTGTGGAGGGACTCTCTTTTCTTTAGGAAATTAACGTAAAGTATAGTTAAAGAAGTCATTTGTATAGAAGCTACGCACATAAAAGCTTGATGAAGCTGACAAAATGAATAAATCCATCCTCTCTATTCACTTAAAATTGGAAAAAAATTGTTTTCCCAAACAAGGGCGCATAATGCATTTTTAATTAGAGGATTTTTAAAAAAGAAATGAATTTTTCTTCAAGTATGACTTCGAATCCAATTATTGTCCGTTGGATTAAATTGGAACCAGTATCAAGCCATACTGAAATATGATGTATCGTTTCGTATTTTATCCAGTTTTCTACGAATAAAAAAATGTACAATCATAATATTAAAACCAGTTTTATATCCGCGGAAAGCTGTTTATACTACAATGCGATAAATAACTATTATATTATTCTTTAGACAAAAGACAAAATTTTAGGCATGATAGAAATGTCCTATTGATTCCAAACTTAACATTATGATTTCTTATGCAATTGTTATTGGAGTCCACTTAAAACATGCTTATTTTTCTTTTTATAAATTAATATTCTGCATATTAAATTCTGACACTCTGCAAGTGTTAATGTTCGTTTGTCTCACTATCAGATTTTAGAGCTCCGCTTTTATGTATGTTGTCATCCTTGTTGCGCCAATGCCTTATGGGGGAATAGTATTCATTATATAGGGAAGTCAACTTTTTATCTCATTTTATACAATGTTATTCTATTTTTTTTTGATTCAATAGTTTTATCTAAAATTTTATGCTGGTAAAATGATAATGTTAACTATATATGCTAGAGGCCTCTATGGGCCCTTGTATGGGGGAGGGGTAGAGGGTAGTCGATCCCCATACTTAAAACTTTAGTTTTAAGAATAAGAGTTTTTTTTTTGAAAGAGGGGGGGATTTCTTCTAGGGAGGATGGTGGTACCCTTCCTCAAAACAGTTACATGAAGTTAACTGTAAAGGAGAACCATATAAGTTCAGCGGTTAGCACTATCCTTCGGTATAGACAGACAGACACAGATCATGTTACGACTATATTTTTGCCTTACCCCTCTGAATTCAAAGCCCCTAGTTGCTAAAGGTGCAGCCGGTAGTAATATTTAATAGAAATATATGAGAGGTAAATTTAAAAATGGAAACCCTGGTTATGAAAATTATATATTCATGATTTCCTAGGCTAGTGTTGTAAATAGAACAAATCTCCATTCAATCTATTACTTACAGATAAGGGAGGGAGGGGACACTGAGCTGTTTATTACACTAGTCCCCC
The DNA here is from genome assembly GCF_053477335.1 of Acartia tonsa. Taxonomy (NCBI): domain Eukaryota; kingdom Metazoa; phylum Arthropoda; class Copepoda; order Calanoida; family Acartiidae; genus Acartia; species Acartia tonsa. The sequence continues at coordinate 31,924,170 of NC_137273.1, forward strand.
AAAGTTTTATAATAACATTTTCTTTTTCTTAAGCCTAACAACTTTGGGGACTTAATTGAATTTTGATTGGTTAGTTTATTAAGTTGAGTGTCAAAATATTTCAACTATTAATTGTAATCTACAGAAGAAGTAATTTTGTGTATCATCATAGAGGATATCCCTATAGATCCCTGCATTACATTCATCTTATTCTACTTTTTACATTTCTTTTCTAAAGGGAAATAATATGTGTTATCGCTCGTAGGGTAGGTGTAAGCTAAAGTTACACTAAGATCTTAAGGGATAAGACAATGAATGATAAACAAAATTACCCCCTAGCTCTGAAGTATAAAATTATTGATGGAAAATATTGACGGTTAGTTTGTAAAAGTAAAGTACCCAAAACTTTAAAGAGGGATCTATAGGGCTAAGACAATGGAAGATAAATTGATGTACATCCCCAATGATGATACACAAAATTATTTCTTCTGTAGATTTTAATTAGAGGTTGAAACGCTTGGACACTGAAGTGAATGAACCAACCAATCAAATTCAATAGTAAAGCCAACGAATAAGAAAACGTTAATGTAAAACTTTGGGGACTAGTGTATTAGACAGCCCAATGTAACCTCCTTCCCTAACTTTAACTGCCAAACGAATTGTTTTTCTAAATATCCCATCCTTGATAAACAGAACTTACCCTGAAAACCATCATTGTTATTTCCATCTTGTGCAGGCCCAGGTCTTCCAGGAAACAACTCCCTAGGATTTTTAACACCAGAAGTAGTTTTATCATCATCATTATTAGTAGTAGTAGGGGTAGGGGTAGGGGGGTTAGTAGTGGTTGAATTAGTTAAAGCTGTGTTGCTGTTAGCATCAAACAAATCATTTTCGTTAGTGTACAGTTTTTCGGGATTGGTGGATTTTCTCGGGGCAGCACCCGAGTCATTGGTTGGCGCATTTTCTGGAGGGATGGAGGAGGCGGTGGTAGTTAGGATTGTTGGGTCAGGCTTGCTCAGGTCAGGGTCTAGGTAGTCCTCATATTCCTACAAAATAGATAATACAATTAGAAATCCAATTAAATAAAGTAGCAAGATTTTTAGTTTTTCCTTTGGGATATCCCTAGCCACAGGACCGATTAATTTCTCCATTTTATGTAAGTTATTCATGAATCACAGTTCCTTCTTTTAGGCTGCTTTATTTTTAGTCTAGAGACTACACCCCCTGAAGCCTCTCATGGCACATAAAATTTCTTTTAAATTTAATTTTTTCTAGCAGCAATTTCTCTTATGATGGTGGTGGTACCCTCTCCTAAAATAGTTATTCCCCCCTAGAACATATAAAAAACTTTATTGTAAAGAAGAACCATATTGGTCCAGCGGTTAGCGAGAATCTTAGGTATACATTACACAGACTCAAATAATCATCCTGTTACTATTATAGAAAGCTTTTACCTGGATAAAATTGTTGGTTGGTATAATAATAGGATCATTTGTAAAAACAGTACTCCTAATCAAATTAAAAGCTCAATGTTTAAATAATACTAGGGACTTGATATCCTAGTATACAAAGTAGCTTTTTTGGTTGATTGTTCGTTAAGATCCGAATTTCAGCCAATCACCTCGCGGCATTTCATAAAATGCTGTGCTCTCATTGGTGGAAAGTTGGCTCACCCCGATCTGGCTCACCACTAAAATGATTTAAAGATCCAGCTCTGAATCAATTCATTCTTGTGAGGCTTTACAAAGGCATTGAAATAGTTTTAGGCTATTTATAACTTTAAGGAACTAATACTGATCCTGTGATGGTTTATATAGCTGATTTATCAGGGTGGGGGAATGAACCCTCTCCTCCTTGAAATGAAAGCTAGGACCATGACCAGTGGATGTAAACATTTTATTTCTCAGCAAATATTAAATTGTCGGCTTCAACCCAAACTTCATCATAGAGATTTCCTTAGAGGCTAGGGATGATGCTTTTAAAAAAATAGTATTATAATTTCTAAAAAATAATAAATCTTCCATATTATCGAAAAACCGTTTTTTGTTTTAAAGCATATTATAGCACATCAAAGTGTAATGTGTTGTTATTAGTTACAAATAAGATATTTAAAATAATTCATTAATTTTTACAATAATCAATTTTTAGCCTTTTGAAAACCTTAATATATTTTTTCTGTTACTCATTAATAAAGTTATAACTTTGATATTATACATAAATTAAGCTTTTCCTGTTATCTGAAGAAATATCACTTCCTAAATTAAATTTGCTAATCATATTTACTTAGAAAAAATAATAAAAGCTTGAAATAGATCTTTTTAAAAAATTTCAGATCAGTTGTTTAGAATATCAAACAGATCTATAGTATAGATGTAAATACATATAACTACCTCCCTCCTTTTTTCAATGACCTTATTCGTCTGCTACCAAATTGTTTTCTGCTACTTAGCTGTGTTAATACACACCATTCCATTGGTTGATTTTCAATGACCCAATTGAAAGTCGGCACAAGGACAGTGCGATGGGGAGATACAGTTGTTTAGTTCTTTCCCAATCTACCTAGTGTTTTACTTTAGTGAATATTATAAAGAGAACATTTTTTTATATTTTGTAATAAAATAATGAGTGGTTGTTTGCATTCATATGACTTTTGTCATTTGTCATTGAATTATCAGCTTTAAAGAAAGTTATTAAATGTACAAAACGGCAATCTCTTAAATGATTAGAAAGTTTCCTGTAGATGCTCTGATGGTGGTTGTTGTCCTTGTTGTAGTAACAGCAGGTCTAAAATAGTATACATAATACATATGTCTAAATCCTATAATATTTATCAGAGATAGGATTTCCTAAGCTCTACCTAGCTCTTTAAATATGAACTGAAAATATATCCAGTTTTCTACGAATATAAAAATGTACAATCATAATACTAAAACCAGTTTTCGGTATATCGGGTCTAACAAAACTGGTTCGAATCTATTAATGTACATATTTATATCCGCTGAATGCGATTCCAGTATAGCTTCAAACCCGTTTAGGTTAATATCCGGTGGATAAGAGCTAGTTCTCAGCCACAATTCGGCCCCTCGGGTCTAACAAAACTGGTTTTAATATTTTAATTTTCCCTTTTCATATCCTAGGTTACTAGTAACACCTGTTAACACGAACATAATACATTTTTAATGTCTCTAATATAACACAGTTTAAAATCAGACTCGAACCTGCCACCAAGCTTTCGCAATATTCCGTAAAATTGTGAGCAAGCGTCAAGTCTAATGCGCTTTTTAAGTCTAACTGTTCTTGACCAAATGCAAATTATAATTAAACACATATTTAAAAACAGTTTGACCTAATAAACGCATTTGACTGGAATCTTACTCACAACTTTACTGAATTTTGTGAAAGCTACTATTCCCTTTATTAAAGATTACCTGAAGGTTGTAGTGGTTGGATATATAAAGTTGACTGATACACCATCTGGTAAAGTAAAGGAGGGCTGGAAATTCTATTAAGTTATCAATTCCATAAACATTGATCATTTTGAATTTAAAATTCTCAATGAAACTCAAATTTTTTCATTATCAATAAATTTGAACTAACACATTTAAAACAACTTTTTTGCCTCCTTCATCACGTTGATTTTTTGTCCATCGTAAATTAAATGTTTCTTAGCCTTGTCATGTTGGAAAGAAATCATATCATGACAAAAAGTTGTAAGGTGAAGAACTTTTTTTGAGGGACTGGACTAGTATTTTGGGAGGTTGGTGTTCAACCCCCCCCCCCCCCAACCATGTTTGCTACATCCTGATAGCCATACAGATGGATAGACAGACAGACACTGTTCCACTTTGTATTATAGATGGAATAAATGTAATAAGTAAAGATATTGTACCGTATAACTCAGAAAACTACCTGGCCTTGGTCTTGAGGCCCTTTTTCGTCTGCTAGCAAATTGCTTTCTGCTTTGTGTTGATATTTAAGATGCTATTAGCTGATATTTAAAGACCCAATTGAAACCCCTTCACCCTCCAATTTTTTACTCAAATATATGTGGATGTTAACTTTCCTGATTATTGAGAAACAGAAGAGGTGGTGTGTAGGTGGAGGTTCTTGTGGTGGTCACACTGATAACACTTGGCGGTGGGGGTGACGGGGGTCTAGGTTAGGTTAGGTAAGGTTAAAGGTTAAGGGTTAGTTTGTTAGAATTATAAAATATTATTCAAACAGGCATAAAAACAAAGAGTTCAATCAAAATGTAGATTTTTTGAACATTAATACATATAGAATCCATATAGCCAGGGATCTAAAGGGATAAGACAATTGTCGATAAATTGAAGTTATCCCCAATTATTTTAAAGAAAATTACCCCTTCTATAGATTACAATTAATTAATCTACCAATCAAAATTCCCCAGGGTTATTTCGACAACGAATAAGAAAACATTATTATAAAATTTTGGGGACTAGTCTAATAAATGCCCCATCCATCCTGCATATGTAAACTTTAGAGAGGGAGGCTGGTTGGTACTAAAAACTTTCCATAATTTTAATCCATTTTGATATGTTTGTTCAAACTAGCTGTGTCCAAACTTTCCAACGGGTGTAATTCTGTTTTTCATAATTGGGGATGTACATCAATTCATCATATTGTGTCTTATCCCTTAAGATCCATATATAAACTTGTATTAATTATTAGTTTGAAAAATAAATTCATAATTCGAAGAAAACAAGTACACAATCTTTTAATATTTTGAATACTTTTATATAATTAAAATATGCAAGACAGATTTATATTTAATTCTAAAAGTTAGTTTAATTACCTTCAATTTATTTAGTTTAAAGGATTAATATTCAAAATAGTTAAAATAAAAATAAGCCATTAGTTAAACTTTTGAAGTAAAATTATGCAATTAAAAGGATGACAACATCCATAAAAGCGAAGCACTGAAACGGTAGGACAAACAGACATTAAAACTTGTATAGTGTCAGAACTGAATAATCATAAAATAAATGTATAAGAATCAAAGCAAAATTGTAAGTAAATTTGTTGAAAAACTGCTTGATTCAGGATAATGTTAATGGACATACTTACATTTTTAGGACTTCGCTTATTACATTATACTTTGTTGTCCCAGGAATCAATATACCAAAAATCAGATTAATCGGATGATTAGATCACATAAAAATTTGTTGTTAAAAAAGTAAAAAAATCAACTTCTTTAAAATGGACGTACGGACATTTTGGTGATGATTATAGAGTTGCTACGCTTTTTAAATCGTACCTAACTATTAAAAGAATCACCATACAAAATTTGAAATCGATAGGACAATTCTAACATGCCTAAATTAACAAAAAAAGCTATCCGTTACGGACGTACGGACGGACCGACCCTAATTATAGAAAAGCTTCGCTTTTAAAAATCAAAAGGGTGTTTACAATTATAAAACTAATACACACATCCTCCTCTTGTTGTCAGGTTATAATCTCAACCTAACAACGCGATATATGTAAAGACGTTAAAAATGTGCTACTGCTGGTATGTAAAACAAAAATGGGTATAGTGGATTGAGGGGGGGGGGGATGAGAATGCCCTGGCCCCTTACCGGCAAAACGCATTAACATTTCCGGTTAGAACTTACAGGCAAAGGATTTGTCAAATAGTTGGTTACGAGAAGGACGTTTTGTATCATAATTATGTACTTTATTAGCAAGGTTTGGTTCAGAGGAACAGAAAATCGTGTATCCCGTCCTCAATACATAAAAGAAAGTAACATAGACTGTAAATTACACTGGTACCCAAAGTTTTATAACAAAGTTATCTTTATTGATGGCTGAAAAACTTTGGGTAAATTTTTGGTATTGAAACAGAAACCCGATTCAGAAACAATTCAGCCAATGAATTCCATTTGAAATTGCCGAAAATTAAATATTTTGTTGGCGTAGAGTTCGCGTAAAACTTTTATGTAACTGAATGGAAGTGGGTAAGAAAGAGGGAAGAAAAAGGGAAGGGGGCTGTGGGAAAATTTTCACTTATAATTGTTTGTCAGAATCGCATTCCCTTCTCTCTGCAGAAACCTAGTTCCTTATTCCTGAACATTTCATTTGAAATTAATTTGCATTAAATGAAGTTTCTTAACCAAACATAAACTTCATAAGAAAATAAACAAACGTAATGTTAAGTTTGATTCTTGAAAATTTGCATCAAAATTTTCTTGATTTTTCTGCCATTTTTAGATCCAGCCGGCTGGCTACTGCCATAGAAGTTTTAACATAGCAGCCTAATTTTCATATCGACGGATTGTTGCTGTAGCCACAAATGTATTTATAGAAGCTGGCTGCTGACGGCTGCATTATTAATGTTCCGGCAGCGGACGGCTGAAGCGGTTTGTTGCATAAAACGTTCATTTATAACTATAGAGTAGGATGACAACATAAATAAGAATCACATTTCCCCAATGGCGTTACAGACTGACAGACAGATAGACATAGTGAATTATTGCTTTGTTACTAATTAGTATCAATTCATGCAATATTTATTATTATTTGCTTATACAAGTGTGATTTAAAGTTGTAAAGTTTTGGAATGAACCAAAAGTTTTTTATGTTAATTTGCAAATTCACGAGACATTCAAAGGGGGAATATTTTACAGCCTGTAAATCTAAACCCCCATTTTTTGGGGGGTGGGAGATTAGAAATAACAAAAAACAAAGAGTAAGAAAGAAAAAGAGAAGGAGAAAGAAAGAAAGGAATAAAGAGAGAGAGAGAGAGAGAGAGAGAGAGAGAGAGAGAGAGAGAGAGAGAGAGAGAGAGAGAGAGAGAGAGAGAGAAAATGTGAGAAGGATAGAAAAAACCCGTGAATAGGGTATAACGAACAAGTGAAATAAATCTAAAATATTATTTTGGGGGGCAGATAAAAAGGTCGTCAATTCTACTTTAATTTTAAAGGTAATTTTTTTTCCAAATTAATTTAAAAACCTGATGTAAAAAAAGTAGGGCATTAAATGAATGAAGCTTTAATCTGAAGCAACTTCTTGACAGCGATTCAAAGAGGGTGTGAAATCATTACTGCAAAATATAGCATATACACATGCTCTTCATATTCGCAAAATACACATCCCTTTTTAAAAGCAGGATCTCTATCTGTCTGTGTGGCTTGTCAAAGGTCCTGGGAAGGTTTATAGCTAAATTGCCCTCCCAAGGACATTGCCCCTAGAAAAATAAAAAAAACTCCAAGATATCCTCCCCCCCCCCACATACCTTAAGTGCCCCTAGAGAGCGTAAGATAAAGAAAAGTAATTTTTAATCATGAGAATAATTGGGCGGCTTCTGATATATTGTTCTGAAATTTTGATAATGCCATTCATGTGCAGAAATTAATGCACACCTTCAAAGAGAGCCGTGCTGTAAAAAAGAAGTGTTGTTTTTTAAAACTGCTATTTTAAACCAATAGCAACGCTCTATAAAATTAATATGGGATACAATAAAGTTGACCAATGAGAGGCCAGTATACACTGTAATTGACCAATATGGTAAAATTTATACTGGCCTCTCATTATTTATTTATCGTAATTTGTTTTGGTGCCACTTTACGCTGTCTCTTTATTGGTCATTATATCGTATGACGTTATTATTTACAGGCGCTATAGGGTGCTTCGTATATGATAAAATGGGAAAGTAAAGGCACACCACTCGTTTTGAGTGAAGGTAGCTGCTAATAAATCTTTTAGAAGTTTGACAATAATGTAAATGGTAGGATTTTTGTTAGGGATCAGAGAAATGAAAATTAGCTTGCAAAAGTAGATTAGAACAGGTATTTAGACATACTGAAAAATCATGTATCGTATCGTATTATGGACAATTTTCTAAGATTATTTAAATAAAAATCTTAAGATTAATATTAATTTCGTTAGCCCAAGCCCTCGGGGGTAAAAACAATGGTTTTAATTTAATCATTTTTTTAATTTCCAATTTAAAATCCGCGGAAATCTTTTTATAATACGATGCGATGAATAACTATTCCAGAACGGCTTCAAAACCGATTAATATCCACTGTATTAGAACCATAGAATCAGTTCTGAGCCATACTAAAAAATCATGTATTATCATCGTATTACAGACATTTTCTACGCTTAATATTAATACAAATTTGGTTAGCCTGGGCTTTCGGCCCCTTTGGGCCAACTAAACTGAAATTATAATGTAAAAATTATCCATTATTTTCTGATTCCTTTCTCCCTTGGGTGTTTTATTTCCAGTAAAGATTGAATGAATGAATAGGATAAGTTCTGGGAGGAAGGGGACATTGGACTGTTTATTACACTAGTCCCCAAAGTTTTATGATAACGTTTTCTTATTCATTAGCTCAAAAACTATGGGTACTTTTATTAAATTTTGATTAATTAAGTTTAGCGTTCAATCGTTTCAACCACTAATTATTATCTATAGAACAGGTTATTTTGTTAATCATAATTGAAAATGTACATCAATTTATCAGCCATGGTCTTATCCCTTTAAATCCCTGGCTTAGTTGGATGCATGTTAAATAAATCACGAATCAATTTTTTTTCTTCCCATCCAATATAGACAGAAAATGTAATTTAACTTTACAATTATATTAAAAACAAAGCTGAAATGGGCTATAGATGTGTAGATGTATATTTAAATTAAATTAACCACATAGTCGACGTAAATATTAAGAAATTAATATTCAATTCGACTTTATAAAACTTAAAGTTTAGGATGGCAGAAAATTAGTAGCATAACACAAGAAAAACTCAAGATTAGAATGAATTAGTAAATAATACTGTAAAAATTAAATGCAAGGGTTTAATTTTATAGCCATTGTTAATTGGTTTTTTAAAAAAAGTTTTCCCTCTCCCCCCCCCCCCCTATTTTTAGAATGAATTGAAAATAAGAGTGGGGGTTTAGTTTTTTCTTCTTCTTAAGCCTAGCTCCTCCTTAGGTCCCTAACCCTACGGGACTACCCAGTACCAAATGAAATCTGACATATCCTGACCCAAAGTAGAAATAAAAAAAAATATAAGTGAACAACCCCCCTCCTTATTTTAAATTTATCTAAAGGGGGAGGGGGTTTCTGTGCTCAACAAGGCACTTTGAGGGAAATTACTAATTTTCCAGTATAGCTACGAAATCGATTAATATCCGATGGATTAGAACCGGTTCTAAGCCATACTGAAAAATCATATATCGTATCGTTTTATATCCAGTTTTCTATGGATATAAAAATATAAATCATAATATTAAAACCAGTTTTGTGAGAGCTTGCCTTCGGTATCTTGAGGCTAACACAACTGGTTTTAATCTCATAATTGTACATTTGTACATATAACCGCGGAAAGCTGTTTTTAATACGCTGTGATAAATAACTATTCCTACCTGATACTTTCACACTCCTGGCTGTCCGGCCATGCACAGGTATTGTTCCTGGATAAATAACTATTCCTACCTGATACTTTCACACTCCTGGCTGTCCGGCCATGCACAGGTATTGTTCCTAGATAAATAACTATTCCTACCTGATACTTTCACACTCCTGGCTGTCCGGCCATGCACAGGTATTGTTCCTAGAATAAATGTATTAAGTACACCCAGACAACTACCCTTTTCGTCGGCTAGCAAATTGCTTTCTGCTATTTTGTGGCGAAATAGCTGTGTTAATATTTACGATGCTATTGACTGTTATTCAAAGACCCCAATTAAAAGTCGCAAAGGGTCTACAAGGTGGGGACATTCAGTTATTTAACCCCTTCCCCCTCTATTATTTTACTCTAACATTTTTCAGGGATCTAAAGGGATAAGACAATGGACAACAAATTAACTCTTTTGAGGATTAGATATATTTGTGGAAAAGTTAGAACTCTGAAGGTTTGTGCAACAACCCACTTGATTCAACAAAAGTCCCCAAAGTTTTGCATAGTTATTGTTTCTCGGTAAAATCATAAATCAATCATTATTAGGGATCTTAAGGGATACGACAAAGAGTAATCTATTGATGATGAACAAATTAACCATTATAAAGATTAAAAATGTTGGTGGAAAAGTGGATTCATTTTTTACGAGTGATTTCTCTACGGAGGGTTGAAGTACCCTTCCCTAGAATATTTGCAAATCTTTCCAGGACCTATGATAAGCTACACTGTAAAGGAGCATCATATTGTTCCTTCGGTACAAACAGACAGATAAACAAACTAGCATCCTGTTATTTTATTATAGGAATATAAGGATAATTGTATATTTACTTACTGTTGTATAAAGTGAAGCCCCTCTGCACATTCTCTCAATTTCAACTCTCCTTTCTCACACTCTACATATCTAGGATGACAATGGATGTATAATTACTTGGATCCTGCACCAGATTTTCATGTTCTATAATAAAGTGAACTCCGCAGCGGGCTAAAATAACGGTCTCCCCCATCCCCCTCCTTTACCCCATCCTCTTTCCTTCTGAATAAACGGCCCGTCCAATAAATTCGGCTGAAATTGCAACCCAAATTGACACAAATTTTTCTCTTGTTATATCATCCACGTATATTCTACATCCATTATTATGAATTATTTGTTAAAATCAAGAATAGAAATATATTGGAGAATATAAACAAGAAACCTCGTATATTTTTATATTCATATTTTGAAACATAACTGACAAACCGACGGACAAATTAAATTATATATTTGATGCTGATTGGATAAGGAACCATCGTAAAAAATCAGCTGTCTAACTGGAATATCAGCTGGGAAAATCAGAATTCCCCCATAGTGAATTATAGAGTAGCTTCGTTACTAAAATACAGCCAAGCTCATAGATAAAATAATAACTGAAGGGCAATCTTAGTGAGTAGATGGAAATATGTTCAGTGGTCATGAAAACGTTTTGAAAAAATTAAGCTATTAATCATTACAGTCATACCGACGGACAAATTGAATTGTATGTACAGTAGATGGCAGTTAGATAGAACATATTCAGTTCTCTATCTCAAATAGCAGTCAGGTAACCATTATTTCCCACGAGGAACAGACTGGAAGACAAAGAAAGTTTTAATGTAGCTTTGCTACAAAAAAGGATTTTTTAAAAACAACACTGTTAAAAAATTATTTTCTTTTAAGGTATTATCATCCATTTTTTATCTAATAATGGATATAGGATATACATGGATATATTGACAGGAGAAAATTTGTCGTCAATTTAGCTTGCTAATGTGGGCCTCATTAATTGATAATTTTGTTTATTCAGTAAAAGTACAGGGGGTTGATGGGGAATATCATTACTTTAGCCACCTGTGAGTACATGAAAACCTGGTGCAACATCCAAGTAATAATATATCGATTTATCTATGTAAAATGTAAATACCAAATATTTTATAGTTATTAGAAACAGAAATTTTCTCTCTTTAAAGTATTTAACCATTAAGATAATTGGAATTCAATAAAAACGTTTAAAATTAAAGAAATAATAAAAGTTCCCAATTATATCATGTTCTAATACGTACTACTACCCATAGTACACCTCATACGGGCGAGGTTACTGTCCATGACAATAACTAACCAGACTCTTATATTGCACAACCTTTGTCAAGAAGACCTAATTGTGCATGGTAAGGTGTTGCGCCTGTTTTAGGCTAAGACATTCCTCCTACTTTAGCTAATAAAGTCGCGCACCTGACATAGCAGTAATAGAATCCTTTTTAACGTCTTTATGAGTGTTTAGCCGAGATTCGAAGATTCGATCCTACCCCCCCCCCCAAAAAAAAACCCGACGAGCCTCAGGAGAAATACATCTTTGTACGAATGTTATTTATGAAATTCAGCCTAGAATATTTCCTACCTGGAACAATCTACAACATCTCGTTTTCTTTGGGGTGGCGAATCCAGGTAACAGGGAGCCAGTTCCTGTACAAAATTTTAGAAAATCTATAATTTATATCATTTATCTATCTTTCTATCTGTTTTTCTATTTTCCATTTATCATTATATCTATTTATCAGTTGTTTGTCTGTCTGTCTGTTTATCTGTTGGTCTGTAAGTCTGTCTTTCTGCCTGTATGCCTATCTATCTATCTATTTACTTATCTATCTATCTATCTATACCTGGAAAGTAGCACTAGGAGAACAATAGTCCCAAGGTTTAGACCTTGTATGACACCAGTAGTATTTATCTATCTATCTATACCTGGAAAGTAGCACTAGGAGAACAGTAGTCCCAAGGTTTAGATCTTGTATGACACCAGTAGTATTTATCTATCTATCCATACCTGGAAAGTAGCACTAGGAGAACAATAGTCCCAAGGTTTAGACCTTGTATGACACCAGTAGTATTTATCTATCTATCCATACCTGGAAAGTAGCACTAGGAGAACAGTAGTCCCAAGGTTTAGATCTTGTATGACACCAGTAGTACTTATCACCTCGAGTTCTATAATAAAGTTCCATTAAAAAAGCAATATTATTAAGATTTAATTATTTATGGCTTTAATATGTAGGAAATCTGATTAATAACATCTTTATAAGTATGACAGCTATATTTGACTGCAGAACGTTATAGGTGGTGAAATTGAACGTAAACCATACTGGTACCCAAAGTAAAAACTTTTATTACATTCATCAAACCTTGAATGGATGGTGCATTCAAGCAGTGTTTTTCCACAATAATTTTGATGTAAATCATAGGTAATTTAGTAGGTCATAATTGAGAATGTACATCAAATTATCCTTCATTGTCTTATCCATTTAGATCCCTGCATTTACTGACAATGGCCGACAAATCGATGTACATGCCCAATGAAGATACAGAAAATTGCCCGTTCTATAGACTATAATTAGTAAATGAAACGTTTGTACACTTAACTTAATGAACAAACTAATCAAATTCAATAAAAGTCCCCAAAGTTGTTGAGCAAACGAATAAGGATATAGTATTATAAAACTTTGGGGACTAATGTAATAAACAGTCAAATGTCCCCGCCCTCCCATACTGACCTACACTCGTCCATACATTTCTCCAGGGTTGGTGTAAACCCTGGCTCAGGCGAGCACCGTTCCGTTCCATTTCCTGAAAAAAAGAAGCACTGGAAAGTGTTCTGTGTGACGTCATTAAAATACGCCTAAAAATGAGGCATGAGAGAAGAAGTGGTAAAGGAAACCCCTAAAAAAGATGAATTTAGACTTTTTTATGACGTCACACATAACACCTTCCAGTGCTTCAAATAAAGTTTTATTCCTTGTATAAAAGTAATGGGATGTCAGTCTGTCTGTCTTGTGCACTGAAGGATCTCGCCAACCGATGATCTGATATGGTTCTCCTTTACAATTTAGCTTCTAATAGGTCCTGGGAAGGTTAATGCCTATTTTAAGGAAGTGTACCATCAACCTATCGCACCTAGAACCATTCTCCTGAAATTGAAAATAGGGGAAGGGTGGACGACTTCCTTTAGAGGCGTAGCCGCTTGTCCTTGTATAAAGTAACAGGTTGTGCATTTGTACCGAAAGATCTCTCTCAAACGCTATTATATGGCTATTCTTTACAGTGAAGCTTTTCTATTGTTTATTCAAAAGCATAAATATTCTTTGTGTTTGAACGAAAGCTCTGATTCTTAATTTATGAATGTAAGAATCAACTTATAGATTTCAAATTTACATGATGATTCCTGTTACAATGAGACTAAAATTATAAGGCTTAAGCTAACCCACTTATCATTGACAGAAAATAATAATAAACCGGTTTTGGGGTAGAATTTGTTGAAAACTGAAATATTTTTCCATTATACAAAATGTCAATAAGGTCAATAAAGAAAATAAGATATTGTTTATTAATTTATGTCAATGGTAAATGGGTTAAATTCAGCAATACTTTAGTTTCATAAAAAAACACTGTATAATGATTAAAATGAAGAAAATTTCTGACCATTATTTAGACAGTAGAAAACTCCATCAAATGCTTCACAAGGACTTCTACACACAGTTCCATAAATGCTCACTGGGCCGGGATCATCTAAAAAAAGTAAATGATAATTTGTGTACAATAAAATCTCTAAAATGGCCTTAAAGGACCTCTACAAATGTATATAGAATGTTGATTGGATGGGGATCATTTAAAACATAGTAAATGATAGTTGTTGTACATTAAAATCTCTAAAATGACCAACGACCTTTACAAATATATACATAAAAGCTCACTGGGGGAAATCATCTAAAAAAGTAAATAACTAAATGTAGTAAATGAAATTTTGTGCACATTAAAATATCTAAAATGGCCTCGATATAAAATTTCCGAGGCATGAGTAAAGTAACGACCAACAGACAATCAACCTTTTATTTTTAAGACCTTTGTCGGAAGACCCTAACTTTTCATGTTAATGCGTAGTGCCTGTTTAAGGGCCAAGACATTCCCTATCCTCTAAAAGTTAAATTACCTTGTATTTGTGGAGCTGGGTCAACTTCTTTCTGCTGTTGTAAACATTGTTTATCAATCAATTCAGTTTTAATATGAATTTTATGATATTCTAGAGGCCTCTGGGAGCTCTTGAGGTAGGTTGAAGGGGGTGGGGGAAGTCGAACCCTACTTACAAATAAAGTTTAAAAATAAAAATAATACAATATTTCTTTTTTGGGAGGGAGTGGGGGTTTTGAATCATTTTTTTGTGGCGATTTCTCTTGTTGTACCCTCCCCAAAATGGTTGTCCTTTACAGTGTAGCTTCTCATAGGTCATAGGAAGGTTTATTACTATTTTTGGGATATAGTACCAACACCCTCCCAAGAGTAATCGCCAATTTTTTAAAGCGCAAGTGTATGACTTACTGTTCCTATCTATTTCCATGGGTACCATTTTATATCAAACAAGCCTTTACTGGTGTAGAAAACATTGCCGCTAGAGGCCTCTAGGGGCGTGGTCGCTAGTAATTGAATAGAATAATGATTGATATAATTTCCTTGAAGTCTATAGAGGTACCATTCATTTTCCCCTTCACTCCGACTCCACTGATGGATGAATTCTAAAATACATTGGTAGACAGTAATAATGCCAACAATGTTGAAAGGGTGCCGCAATTCGAGTAAAATTAAAATTTTTTATATTCATTCGAAAGCGATTAATATCCGGTGGATTATAGAACCGGATGTCATCCATACAAAAAACTATCTCTAGCATCTTATTATATCCAGTTTTCTACGAATATAAAAATGTACAATCATAAGGTTAAAAAACAGTGTTTTTAGCCCGTGCCTTCGGCATCTCTGGGCTAAAACGACTGGTTTTCATCTTATAATTGTACATTTTATATCAGCAAAAGCTGTTTGTAATACAATGTGAGTAATAACTATTATATCATAGCGAATTAAATAATCTTGCAAGGATCGCTTTTATCTTATATAGAGCAAAACTGTGACTGAAATTTGCACCACCCTCTAACATTGCGTATGAACGCGTATGACCGCGAAAAACGGCATTTTATTACTGTCTATAAAATACAGTATATCAAACATTACGAAACAATTAAATATTACAACAAATATAGCTTGAAATGGGTTTCTTACGAATGAGGTTATATACAGAATTGGTGTTATTCGATAGTTTATTTAAAATAAATCTAAAGCTAATATTAATGAATTTGCCAAAAATTATTGATGAATTAATTGGATAAGTGAAATAGTGAATTTACTTAAAGTTCGATATTGTAACTAAGTGACAACACAATTTTTATTGAATTATTTTTCATTTGGCAACAGAAGGCCCGGGCTTACAAAACTGGTATAAATTTTATCATTTTTATTTGAATATTTGTGGAAAATTGTCTGTAGTACGATTCTATGCATATTATTGTTCAGTATGGATGAGATCCGGTTCTAATCCAGCGGATCTAATTCGGTTCTACGAATTGTTTAAATACAAAACCATAAAATTAACAAGAAAACTGGAATTAATCTTATAATTTTTCAATTTAATTTCCGCGCAAAGCTGTCTATAATACAATGCGATTAATAACTTTTAATTTTAAAACTTTTTTTTGAAACGTAGCAAGATACAAGCCACGACTGTATAATACAGCGGCAAGCAGCTGCGCGCAGCTGCAAGAAAATATTCACTGACCTGCAGTCCATGGTTGTAAGTCAAGTTCTTGTTGGTATCATGATGAACTATTTGGATATTCTCTCCAGTAACTATGAGGGTGTAGTTGTAGTCCTTGTTATCTATTACTAGGGTCCTAGATAGATAGATAGATAGATAGATAGATAGATAGATAGATAGATAGATAGATAGATAGATAGATAGATAGATAGATAGATAGATAGATAGATAGATAGATAGATAGATAGATAGATAGATAGATAGATAGATAGATAGATAGATAGATAGATAGATAGATAGATAGATAGATAGATAGATAGATAGATAGATAGATAGATAGATAGATAGATAGATAGATAGATAGATAGATAGATAGATAGATAGATAGATAGATAGATAGACAGATAAATAGACAGATAGATATATAGATAGATTGATATATAGATAGATAGATTTTGATTTTGATTTTTGGAAAGATTAAGTTTTTTTAATTCTAAGAAAAATTTATTTGAAAGAAAAATTTATTTTGTGAAATTTTATTGCGGATATCCAATAAAATGTATTGAATTTTCTCAAGAAACAAGGATGACAACATCTATATAGGAAAAGCTCTAAAATCAGAGGGTAGGACAAACGAACATTAATACTTGTATAGTGCAAACAAATTTGTAAATTAATTTTTATAGATCTTCGGCAATAATATTATTCCTTGCTTTCCTAGGAATTATTAATAAAAAATATGGAAATCGTCATAAAAAATTAAAAGCTATAGATCAATGCTAACAATGTCTGAATTAACGAAAATAGCTACCCGCTACGGACTGACGGACTAACTCTAATCATAGAAAAGCTTTGCTTAAAAAAATATCTAATGATTCCTGGAAATATCTAGTAGACTATTGATCACACTCCCCCCATAAGTTGACAACATCCAAAAAAGCGAAGCTTAATAAAAAACAAACAATTTTACAAGCATTAATTTTGATTTTGAGTTAGTAATGTTTTTAGACTTGATTATAAAGATACTTAGTAAATGGTACCTTATCTTTATAGGAATCACCACTACATTATGTCTTTTAAGTTTAAATATCTTTAGCATAACACAGGGAGTAAGGGAGGGGACAATGGATCGAATATTCAATTTTTAGGAGTCTCAGACTTTGGGTACTGGCCTAAAGGGAATGTGCACGAATACAGCAGATTCTGACTGACTTTGGGTACTTGCGCATCAATGCCCCGCTAACTAGCTGAGCTAGTTTTGAATATGCAGACAGAAAAATTTGTTATTAATGGGTGGTTTTAACAAATATTTTTTCCCAAGAAAATGTCATTTCATGTATAGAAACTCTACTGTGATATTTATGTATTAAATAATCTAAGAACCGCTTGAATTTACGTGTCAGTTATAAATATATGAGAAGGGATGAGGTAGTTCTAAACAAGATTTTTCTAGTGATTAATTATTTACTACATTGTGATGTGTTGATAATTCAATTTTCAAGTAAATGATTTTTTTCTTAGAACTAATTTTGTTCTAAATTAGGCTACCATGATCCCTTTACAATTTTGGTAAAATTTTCTTGATAAATCTGGTTTTCATTGCTTTTCAGCTTTTCAGCAAACCGTCTTAAATTGAATTAATTGCCCATTGTCCCCTCCCTTACTCCCTGAGAATAACATGTTTATAATGGACATATAAAATTTTTAGTAAAGATTACAGAGTAGATGCTATGTTTTTTTCTACCTAATTGTTTCAGGAATCAACATACAACGTTTATAACCTAAACGCCAATTCTAAGTTTTTCCGTTGTAGACAAATGTATGGAAGGTTAAACCAAGCTTTCCTTAAAAAAAGCAGGGCTTTCCTAACCCTCACTTAATCTAACCTAACTAAGAATAAACTTTTTTTGTGATTTGTGGTTCACTTTAGGTTGACGAGAAATTGACGCAAAAATCAAAATAAAAAAATATTTATATAACACAATTTTATTTTCAAAGAAATTTTTTTTATCCTTACATATCTTATTCAAAAAAGGCTGCAATACATTTCGATTTTTAAGCAAAAGTAATTTTTGAGATAGGAAGCTTTTCATCATATAGTGAATTTCCGACCGTCCGCAAGTCTATATTGGTTAGATATGGCATTTAATTTTGAATTGTTTAAATCGTCCTATTAATTCCAAACCTTGCCCGATGATTCCTGTAAAAAAGAGGTATATTTTTAAAAACATAACGATTACATAAGCATTTGGATTTGTGTCATCCTTGATTTTTAAAAATTAACACTTTTTCTGTAATCTGCCAGGCGTTAAACAGATTCAGACTAATTTTAGTACCTTGATTATGACGCCGTCTTTCCTAAAAATCCTACTAACCAAACAAGGATTGTGAATGGAAGATAAGGATGGCTTGAATTTAAAAATAATAGAATGTTAAAAAAATTGTAAATCAATAAAAATACTCAAATACGCAGCAAGAATAAACGACACCTGGTAATGTTCTTTTACAGCGAGACAAACGGAAACTTGGAAGGACCTACATGCCTTAATTATGGAGTAGCTTCGCTTCTGATAAGATTCTATGAACTTACTTATTTCCAACAGCAGCGTCCTCTCCAAAGAGAATTTCAATGTTGATTTCACCATCATCACCCTTGGTGATTCTACACACCATTTCAATTCATAATTCTTATAATAAAGTAACAGGATGTTTTTCTTGTCTGTCTGTACAAAAGATCTCGCTTCTCATATATTCAGGGAAGGTTTATAACTATTTTGGGGGAGGGTATCACAAACCTCCCAATGAAAATCGCCAAAAATTACGTTAAATCTGAAATATTCCCGCAGAGCATAAACACATAAATAAAAACAGACGATCTTAACATAGACAAATTATTTCTTAAATTATATATTCAAAATATAAAACTAAACATTTTATGTGCCACTAGAGGCCTCTAGACGCATAGGCGCTAGTGATAATATAAACAAGGATGTCAAAATCCATAAGTAGCAAAATTAATGTAGCTTCTCATATGTCCTGGGAAGATTTAAATTTTCGGGGGAGGATATCACTACCATCCCAAGACAAATCGCCTCGAGAAAATAATCCCCCAAAATGTTTTTACTTTAAAAATCTTAACTTTAGAAATAATGGGGTGGGGTCGACTTCCCCCCTCCATAGGGGCTAGTATTAAAAATATGTTGATTAATTTACTTAATGATATTATGAAATTTTCCTGTATCTATGTTCTTTCTGTCCCTTCTCCTCTAGGGAAACTTCAACCTCTCCCGCGCCAGTAACCTAAATTACATTTATATATAAAACTAGCGTCAACCCCCCTAGAGGCCTATAGAATCACTTTAAAATGTTTCCTATGGCAGTAAATACCTCCTTCCGCCCTTGAAAATACTTTTTTTTATATATAAGGTTTTCTATATAGTAGCGGTCTCTAACGGTACTTTAAAATATTCCCCCCCCCCACAAAAAATTAGAGCATAATTAAAAATGGGCGAGAAATTATGAACCCACCCCCCTCCCCCCCCAAAAAACCCTAAAATTTTTATTTGATATATTGAAATTATAAGCTGCAGTAAAAAACCTTACTTTATTTCAGAAAGAGAGGTGACAATGGGCTGTTTAATACACTAGTCCCCAAAGTTTTATGATAACGTTCTCTTATTCGTTGGCTCAACAACATTAGGGACTTTAGTAAATTTGATTGAACGGTTAATTAAGTTGAGTGTGTGGGACTTCTTAAAAACTAATGAAGGCTATAATACTTTTTTTTAATTTTTAAGCTAAAAAAACAATTAGCTGTTTTAGATAATAACCTTTAAAAAAATATTCTACAGAGAAAGTACAAAAGTATAGTATAATAAACCAATAGATATAGTAGATCTAGATGGTAAATCAGGCCCAACTTAATAAGGAATTTCCAAAGAGTTATCTTTATCCCCAAAAAAGTTAACTATTTAAAGATGATTTCTTATATATGTTATGTTGTATGCTTTACATCATGTGAGGGAAGAAATTTTTTAACCATATGATTAACCTAAGCAAAGGCTTATCCTAAGAAAGACTATTTATAGCTGATTCATTTTGCGAATGATATGAAATGATAATTGCTCTTTCTAACCAAATTCTGTTTACTTTCTAACCAATATATGGCAGATTGATCCTCCCCTGTATTCCTATTGGCTGAATTTGGGAGTATGTATCTATTAATACCTTTTAATAATTCTTACTTGATAATTTCTTTATTGGTGTTCCTTTATTTCTTCAAAACTTGAATGACAGCTTTAAATGACTTATTTTTGATTAAAGTATTTTTTGGCAATGCTTCGCCTATCTATTATTAAGTGTTGATTTAGGGAAAAGAACACTGAAAACTTTTTTTACTATGCTAAGAAAATTGCTAATAAAACATCACATGTTTTATTTTAATAGAGAAAAAGGGGACAATGGGCTATTTATTACTAGCTTATACCAATAACGAAATTATTTTTTTTTAAATCACAAACATGGTTTTCAGCTTTATTACATTTGTCCCCAACATTTCAAAATAACAATTTCTTATTTGTTGGAATAACAACATTTTGAAAATTTGATTAGTTGTTTCATTAAGTTGAGTGTTCAAACGTTTCAACACTCAATTTTAATTTACAGTAGGTGTATTTTTGTGTATCATCATTGGGGCTGTACATTAGTCTACTGGCTTTTGTCTTATCCCTGCTAACTTTATACCTGAGCTTGATCTTTAAATCATTTCAATGGTGCACGGGGTGGTTTAGCGCACCATTGAAATGATTTAAAGATCCAGCTCTGATTTATTTCATTTGTCCCCAACAATTTAATATAATGTTTTCTTATTCGTTGGCTTAACAACTTTTGGGACTAGTAAAATTTGATTGGTTGTTTCATTAAGTTGATTGTTAAAACGTTTCAACCATAAATTTTAATTTACAGTAGGGGTATTTTTGTGTATCATCATTGGGGTTGCACATCAATTTATTGGCTTTTGTCTTATCCATTTGGATGCCTGTTTTTTTAACCTTTCTTTGTGAATCTAATAACTTTTAAGTTTGAGGGGTAGCTGCTATTTTAAATAACAAAAATAGGATGTTTGTCTGTGAGCTGGGACGTCCAAATGGGGGGGAGGGGATGTAAACCCCCCCTCCCCACCTTCCCCCCAATAAATTTAGGTGTTTTTAAATATAGCTATGGCATATAACTAGGAGTTGAAAAAAACCTTTTGAACTCTACTCTAAGGTTTTTTGAAAAGATTTTTTAATTCCGACCATAAAAAAAAAAGTTAGCATTTTGGGAGTTTGTGACCCACCTCCCATTTTCTGTGGGGGGGGGGGGGGGTGGAAAATATTCCTCCCAAAAAGTTGTATTTGTCCTAAAATTAAAAAAAAAAAAATTTTTAAGCTTAAAGAACAATTAATTTGCTGTTTTTAAAAATAACCAATTAAATTCTATTTGTTTGGCTTTAAGATTGCTTTTTTTTATGTAAAGTTGTACTTGTCATGAAAACCGTACATTAATTTGTAAGTACTTCTTGTCAACCCCCCTTCCCCTCTCCTAACATTTCTTCTTTTTGAATTTTTACCTGCTTTCTCTCCATTTAAGAACACTTTAAGTATACCTATTTCTTTATGTAAGCCTTCCTTAACCCTTTACAGTCGGGCCCCTTGCCGCACCTTAATCGGTCGGGGGGGGGGGGGCGTTCAACGCCCCCCCTAATTATCTCAGTTCCTATTAGAGCTAGAGGGCTAAATTTTTTTGTGCAAGTCCCCTGTTTGATAATGAATTTCCGACCTTTTATAAGTCTAAGTCAATTTTCGCTTCCTTCACCCTTTTATTTAACAACCTTTGTTTTTAGGTCTTTTTTTACTTAAAAATTTCAAACGGCTGTAATTTTCTTATTTTTGAAGCTAGAAGAAAATTTTTTTCCCAGAAAATGTTTATCTTTCTGTAAATTTTACATTAGAAATATCAAAATATAAATTTCAGCGGCCGCAGCTGTACTTGGCAGCTGCAAGCCGCCGCAGTCGGCGGGAAAACGGCGGCGGATCTTCATGAAATTTTAATACGTTATGTAGACATGTAAGAAAAGCTTAAGTTTAAAATTTGAAGTCTCTAAGTCAAAAATTGCGGCCACAGGAGCCTTTTAAAGATTTCTGTAGACCTGGATGATCAGGACCTGCAGGATCATACCTGGAACCTGAAAGTGACTTGAACACCTGTATTTCATATAAGGATGTACTACTAGAGGATTTTTTAGTATTTTGGTATGATAAAATGCTTTGTTTTAGTCAAAAAAATATTTTTGCTCTTTACCTGGATGACCCTGCCAGGTTTGCTGGCATCCTGTGCCCGCCAGGATGGAGATATTCAAAAAATTCCAACTCTCAGTTATGTGTCATACCCATACTTAAAAAGTCAAGCAGTTTGGGCTCATTATCTTTCACACACAGAAAATGAGATAGAAAAAAACGGATGGGGGGGCGTTCAACGCCCCCCCCCCCCAACCGTTAAGGGTTAAAGTTATACTTACATTAATTTCTAAGTAACCCTTGTCTACCCCCCTTCCTTTCTTTATTGTCTACCTGCTTTCTCTCCAATTAAGAACCCTTTTAGTATACCCTATCTTTTTATGTAAGCCTCTCCTAGCGTTTCTTCATTTTGAATTTTTTTGGTTAAATAATGAAGTTAATTTAGAAAGTTTATGCTGAAGTTTTTTATGCATGGAAACTTTAGGCAGCTTTGAGAACCTGTTTTCCTTGAATTTTTGAAATTTTGAAAATTGTGTATTGCAGTTAAGAAATTTTGTTTTGGCTTATTTATAAAAACGTTTCCTAGTTTTATATGTATGGCTAAGCTTAACTAAAGTGTATGTAGCCTTTCTCAATGTAAAATTTAGGTAAGCCTTATAAAGTAAATTAAAATTAAAATAAAAATCATAAAATTAATGTTTTATGGACCAAAGATTTTTCAAGTTTACTAAAGTAAAAAAAAATGATTTAAGAAAGATCATGAATTAATAGTATTATACTCATTGTAATAAGTTTTTTTATATGTCTCTTTGTAAAATTTAATCTTAATAATCTTTTTTGTTGTTTATACATTTTAACCAAAAAGGTTTTTTAAATGTTTAGCATCTGCCCATTTGATTATAATTCATGATTCGGACCATGCTAAGCAAATTGCGAATAAAAAAATTATCCTTTACAAAATATTTTGAAGCAATTCTTATAAATCTACTATCTTTAGAGGGGTTTATGTATCTTTAGAGCCGAAAGATAGAATGTATGTCTGTGTGTGTCTGGACTAAGAACTGCGCATGAAAACAGTTTGTTTTATTTTAAAAAGTTTTTTTAAAGCAAGAATAACAGTTTCCTTTTTTTACAAATATAACAGATATAAGAAGCTTCCATGAAAAGAAACCGATTTATTCCAGAAGCTAGCGAGATATTTTAGACACCCTTTATTATATCTCTTTTTAATGGCCCTTGAATTTTTTACACTTTACTTTATTTTTAAATTTTGGCGTATATTAAGGAACATCTATGAACATATCTTTCATTTGTAAGTAGAGGAAATCAGGGATCTAAAGGGATAAGACAATAGTAGATAGATTGATATTCCGTCCAAATTGAATTTGGGGATGCCTAGGCAAAATTTTTGCATTTTAATTTTTACACCCCTCCCCCCCCCCAACATAAAAAAGCTTGGACGTCATTGTCCTGTACAATTAGTTAGTGAAACGGTTGGATATTAAGATTAATAAACATACCACTTAAAATTTTGAAAAAAGTCCCAACAGTTATTAAGCTATTGAATAAGAAAACTTTATAATAAAACTTTGGGGACTAATGTAATATTTTAGAAAGCCCAATGACCCCTCCCTTCCTGGATTGAATGAGAATGTGTACTTGCTTTCTACCTGACTTAACTAGAAAAGATACCTTTTATATTTTAAGTATACCTAAGTAATTTTATGTAACCCTAATTAAATAATTAAGAAATAAAATTTAAAAAAATATGAAAGACAAGTCTTAATTAGAGCAAAGTTTTTTTTTGTCTACATAAATAGAAAAAAAGAAATATTATAGATAACTAAAAGTGTACTCATTGTAAAAAATTTTGAATTATTCCTCTTTAAATGTAGAATGAAATGATCACATATATTTTGTTGTTCATTCGTTTTAACGAAAAAAATAATTTGCAAATGTTTAGGACACCTGCCCATTTCCAATATTTGAATATGATTTGTGTTTTTTTATATATATTGGGGGAGGTTAATTTACCATATTTTCTATTTAAAAAATCACCCTATAAAAATATTTTTAAGTAACCATTCTTTATAATTAGAAAAATCAAAAATATCTTTAAAGAGGCCTTAGATGGTTACTTGCTATTATTTATAACACAGATAGGATGTATGTGGTGGAATTTACAAGGAACCGTGCTCAAAAATTTAAAAAAAGATAGGAATATTTTTCCAAAATTTTAGTTAGAAAAAATATTGGCTGTTTTAAGAAATAACCCAAAAGGTACTCGTATATCATCAAACCTGCTTTTTCTTGACATAGCTTAATGTAACTAAGAACAAAATAGGAACCCCTAGTAAACTTTATAAGGTACCTTAAACCTTTCCTAAGTCTTACTTGACATTACTACATTTAGGAATACTTAACAATAACTAAGAAACTCCAAAGGTATACTTAACTAAAAGCTTACATAAGCCTGACATAAGAAAATACCATTAGGGACACTTATCTTCGTTTGTGATTCTTACTAATGGGCTGTTTAATACACTAGTCCCCAAAGTTTTATGATAACGTTCTCTTATTCGTTGGCTCAACAACATTAGGGACTTTAGTAAATTTGATTGAACGGTTAATTAAGTTGAGTGTTCGAACGTTTCAACCAATAATTTTAATCTACAGAAGGGGTAATTTTGGGTATTATCGTTGGGGTTGTACATCAATAAATCGTTTATTTTCTTATCCCTTTAGATCCTTGACTTGATATAATAGGATGTAATTCAAACCTGGTAGTTATCATCTGTAACAGAAGGCTCTGAAGTCTGAGCATCGTCATTGTTATAAACTGGTTGTCTGGTGGATGTCGAGGAGAAAAAGACAGGTCCATGGGTTGGGCCATATACATGTCTGAATTATAATATACTAGCGGCTGCTCCCCTAGCATCTAGGGGCAGAGAATGGCTAAAAAAGTAGCCTAAAACCATACAAAGACTTGAATCTATACATGAAATTGCCTAAAACTATCCTATGGCCTATGCCAGCTTTCCCTAATATGGAGAACTCAATCGGTTCAGTAGGTATGGAGATCTTAAGCTTCAGACAAAAATCTTTACTACTTTATATAATAGGATTGGAGAGTAGTGCAACTACTCTATATGTCGGTGTATTACCTGTTGAGTGTTGAATTCCCCCCTTCCACATTATTAAAAAAATAAGTGGAGGGAGAGTAGTTTTGCGATTTTTTTTTTTTTTACTTTAGTTCAGGTTAAGTTATGTTAGGTTATATTGAATTGGATATTGCACCACCGTATTGTAGGCATAGGAAAAAACTTTTATATCCTAATTTTCAGGTGCTTTTTGCGGTTAATACGTCCGTTACTGCGTCGATTAAAAAGTGGATTTTCTTACCTATAAACAATTTGTTTATTATTTGACAGAAAACTACATTAAATCAAAACAACATACGGAGTGACTTTTTGAGTCATAGAGAAGCTTCGCTTATAAAAACACAATGCATTAACTTACTCTTGATAAGAATTAGGACTATCAATAGGAATAACACCCCAGATAGTGGTGGACCTGCAGTAAACAATTATTTAGGCTTTATTTATACTAGTTGTTCATAGTGAGAGGAAGGGGACATTGGGCTGTTTATTACATTAGTCCCCAAAGTTTTATAATAATATAGTCTTTTTTGTTGGCTTGACAACCTTGGGGTTTTTTAATGAATTTTGATTGGTTGGTTCATGAAGTTGATTGTCCATCCAAACGTTTCAACCACAAATTGTAATCTAAGTTGTCATTTTGTGCATCATAATTGAATATGTAGATCAGGCTATTATCTTATCCCTTTAGATCCCAGAGTTGTTCACTCCTAACCTTTAGGAGTGTGATATGACAGAAATATAGCTGAAAACCATCCCAAAATCTTTATAATTTCTTACAAGAAAAGTACATCCCATAGAGACCTTTAGCTTTTCTAGGGACAATTGAAGTTAGGGGCAATCGACCCCCAATTTAATTTTTTTTTTAGGGGTGGGGGGTTGAGGGGAGGTTGGGGTCATATTTTTTATTTTTCTAGACGCGATTTCTATTGAAAAGGTCGTTTAACCCTCCCCCAAAATAATTATAAACCGTCCTATGACCTATGAGAAGCTGCACTGTAAAGGAGAACCATATCAGCTTAAACGATTAGCAAGATCCTGCAGTACTTAAAGACAGACAGACACACAGACAAATATCCCATTTAGGTTTCACACAAAGTGTTTGTTGAGCACTGATAATCCCCCTCCCCTTTATTTTAAAAATAAATTTAACATAAGACGGTAGTTTTTTTCCTACCCATTACCCAATATAACCTAACCTAATCTAACTAAAATAAAAAAAGATGAATAAGCTTATTGAACTTTATCAAAGTATGAATTATTTCTATTAAAAATATGAGAAATGTGTAATCTATTTCATCAAAATAAATACGTGGGCTGATTAATTTTAATTATACAAAATTAAAGATTTTAACTAAAAATATTTTGTATATTTTTGTGTGGGTTCAGATATTAAATATTCTTATAATAAAGTAACAGGATGTTTGTCTGTCTGTACCGAAGGATCACACTTTATGGTTCTCCTTAACAGGGTAGCTAATAGGTCCTGAGAAGGTTTATAACTATTTTGGGGAGGATACCACCAAACTTCCGAGATAAATCGCCTCTAGAAAAGAATTAACCCCACTCCAAAGATTTTTATTTTATTTTTCCTTTAAATTCTAAATAAAATGAGAATTCCTCAAAGTGCCCCAAGAGGCCTCTAGATTTTTAATATCAACTGGGGTCATTTAAGGAAAAGGGTCGACTTACCCATTGTCCAAAATAGTTTTCAAAAGAAAGGTAAAAATAATATTATGGGGAACATTCCTCTTGGGTGGGTGGGGATAATGGTTAGGGTACCCTTACCCCAAAAAAGTTAAAAACCTTCCTGGACCTATAAGAAGCTTCACTGTAAAGAAGACCCGGCTGTAAGCGAGATCTAAAGCTAGAGACAGATATAAGGACAAACATCCTGTTACTTTTATATAAGGATTAATAAATTTTGTTAGGATTTGCAAAGCCTAAAATTCCTTGTAGTGGTAGTTGTTGTAGTAGTTGTAGACTTGGGGAAGGACGTGTAGGAGGGGGTGGGGCGTGGTCGGTATCCATTACTTCCAGGATGATTCACACTAGGATGAGTAGATACTAATTAAAAGGGTTGCTATTAAACCTTACCTCGTAAGGGAGGGCGGGATTCTTATTCAATTATATCGGGATTCTATTCTATTTTAATATTTATAGACTAAAATAATGAATATCTTAGTATGTAATTAAAGGTTATTGCAAAGTCAAACTAACATTAAATTAAAAACATGGATGACAATATCCATAAAAGCAAAGCTCTGAAACGGTAATACAAACGAACATTAACACTTGTAGAGTATCAGAACTGAAAAATCAGAATACAAAAGTCAAATTTGTTGGAAAACTGCTAAATACAGGATAATTTTTAAGGACATACGTATATTATATTATTATAAGAATATGGACATTCTGGTAACTATTATAGAGTTGCTCCACTTTCTAAATCGTACCTAACTACTACAGAAATCACCATGCAAAGTTTGAAAGCGATAGGACAATTCTAACATGCCTAAATTAATGATAAAAGCTATCCGTTCCGGACGGACGTACTGACGGACCGATCCTAATTATAGAAAAGTTTCCCTTTAATAATTTCTAATCACCTTGGGCTGTGGGCGGCTAGATTACACATAATAAACCAATCAATCTTGTTAGGAGATATTATTGTAATCTAATTTAGAAATTATGTACAATTTCATAATTATTGTATTTATACAAATTATCAATATTCATGAATTTGAAATAAAACATGGATGATAACATTCACAAGAGGGAACCTTTAAAATAAAATGAGATTTACTCAGCCGCTATTAATGCTAGACCTCTGATTTTTTTGGACAACATTTCCATCATTATGGAGAATATTTAAGTACATTACATCCATGACTGTCCGACTGCTTCTAAGCAGATTTGCAACAGCTTTTAACTTTCTTTACTGATCTCCACACATCTTTTCTTCAATGCTATTTAAGTTAGATTGCATACTTTCAATGTAAGTCTACCAGTCATGCATAAAAGAAGCTTCACTGTAAAGGAAACAATATTAGTTTAGCAGTTACCAAGATCATTTAATACACACAGACAGACAAAAAACATCACGTTACTATATAAAGATTACTGCCTAATGCACTTTAGAAATCTTAATCTTAACTGTTGTTACCATACATATTGTTCTCAACCAAAGGCGTGCAAAAGGGGGTGTATGGGGGACGTGTCTACCCACCTTAATCTAAAAATAGGCCTCTCTTGATGTCTGTACAACCACCTAAAGATCACCCCCCCCCCTCGATTTGGGTTTAACTGTTCTCATTTAATAACTAAAGATGATTTTCATTTTTCAAAAAATATTTTGCAAAAAATTGCACATGTACTGTCAAAGTAATTACCATAGAGAATGAAACTTTTATAACTTTTATAAAAGTTGCAATTTTTTGTGTGAATATTGTTAATAAAAGCGCTAAAAGAAAAGAAAAATCTTTTTAAAAAAAGTAAAAGAATAGAGAGGCATTAGCTATTTGCAAATGGTGTTTTGACCCTGTGCCGACTTTCAATTGGGTCTTTAAATAATAGCCAATAGCGTCGGATATATTAACACAGCCAAGTCGTTACAAAAGAGCAGAAAGTAAATTCCACTTGGGCTGTGTAGTTGTCTGAGTTAAACATCTATACTTATATATGTATTGTTTTGTGGCATGACACCAAATCCCTCATTAAAGAAGCTACTCAATTTGAATATAACATAAAATAAGAAAATAATATTCCTCTACTTTAGTGCTAGACCAATATGGTTCTCCTTTTTCGTTTTAATAGTTTTGAATTAAGTTGTAAGTCTACTACCCCCTCCCCCCCTATAATATTCTCTCAAGTGCCCTAAGAGGCATCTAGGTGCGTAGCCAATAAAATCATAAAAAAATATATTGCATCAACATATGATACGCATATTTTTGTTCAAATATGTCTCCTCAAAATGAAGCTTTACAAAGTGTCTTAAAAAATCCGCATGTAACGTCATAAAAATGAGGGATTATCCATCTCTTTTTTAGGGGTTTTCTTTCCCACTTCTCAAAAAATATTTGATTGATTGATTGGTTTTATGCCTGGATCATAACCATAATCATCATCTGCTGGCGTGTACACTCTGAAATAAATTGACGTCTTTAAATTTAGATATAAAGATTATTAAAATCAAAGCTTTTCTATTATTAAAGTAGGTCTGTCTATTTGTTATTGTTAATTCAGGCATGATAGAATTTCAAACTTTGCATGTTTATTTCTAAAGTATTACGTTTTAGAAAGCATAGCACTACTCTCTGACCCCTTACAAGTGTTAATGTTCATTGGTCCTACTGTTTCATGGCTTTACTTTTTAGGATGTTGTAATCCTTGTTCTAAACTATATCTGAAATGGTAAAATTATGATTTTTAGATGTGATTGTGTAACTAAACAACATGGTATCAAAGTTATTTAAATTAAGTAGGATAGTGTAATGCCAAAACCTTATTCTTAATAATTTTAAATAGCCTAAAAAAATCAAAGGAACTATCTGAAGCTTTCCTCAAATGTAAAACGTCTGTTAGAAAATGTATACAAATTTTGAAATAAAAACTAAACCTTTATCATAAAGAAAAAAAACTTACCCCTGTTGGTGATTTGAGAGTCCTGCATATTAAAACAATAATAAAAAAATTAATAGGGTATGTATTCTTTAAGTGATAGCTTGTCTTAGGCATGTTAGAATTGTCCTATCAATTCCATATTTGGCATGTGATTCCTGTAATAAATTTTAAGATTTTTGTTTGTTAAACTTTGGGGAATAGTCCCTTTCGTGGCAACGCCCCTTAAGGCGCGATTCGTCGTATTTTTAAAATAACTTTTTATATGTTATTTTAGGTTAGGTTATTTCCCCACAGGGTTAGGCAATTTTCTTCGCAGGGGCTAGAAATGGGAGAAAAGCTACTGTGAAAAATACGAAGAATCGCCCCTTTAGGTGCGTTGCCACGAAAGGGACTATACCCAAACTTTGCTTTAATGAATATTGTGATCCACTTTCTTAAGGTAAATATTATAATTTATATTGTTTTCCTGGTGGAATAGCTGGCTTCAGAATTATTTCATTTCTATCATCTTTTTGCATAAAGTTTCTAAATAAAAATATCAAAGATTAAACAAGTTTAACCTCATCAAGTCTTGACCTTAAGAAATTAATCTTTATAGTTTATGATCATTTAATAAATTTTTAAATGATAACTGAAATATCAAGAGGGATTTGAATACTTATAGTTTATGATCATTTAATAAATTCTTTAACAGAAATCACTCTTGAAATGATAACTGAAATATCAAGAAGGCTTTAAACACTTTTGGGATTAATTTTACATTTATTAAACATTTTGATTTTAAAGAAATTACCTTTGTTGATGGAAATCTAGTTCATCCTAAGAAAATATGATTTATCAATTATTTGTATTTATCCAGCAGTTTATACATTGTATGTAGGGAGGGGGCGGGGGGGGGGGGCAGGGCTGAGGAAAAGATACAACTAAAAGATTGTCGCTGCAGGCTAGAACTCAATATTTTGTTAACCACAAACATAAACCAAATGCAATCCCTATTTATCAAATTAAAACAAAATAAATATTGTGAATTTTTTTTGTTGAAAAAATCATCTTACTGATTACTATATTAAATGTCAGGCTCCATAGATTACTTTTTGAAGAGCACTCTTGGATACCTTGTTTATGTAATAGACATAATATAGACATAAACTAGATGGTCCATCTGACTACATTTTTTGTCAAATTTTAAAAGGGATTATTTACAGACAAAAACCGTTGTTTACTTTTTGTTATATACAAGATAAGGGCGACGAAGTTTAAGACGAATTTTTTTGACAATGTAATTTTTAGAAAGTCATTTTTTTCTAATAAATAACTTATTATGTGCTTTGTCATATGCTTCACATTATACGAGGGATGAAATTTTTACGCAAATTAATTTACCCAAGAATAGATTTATCCTAAGAAATGCAATAATTTATAGCTGACTTAAATGAGAACAAAATGGAAAAATTATGCCCTTATGTACAAAGATCTGTAAAATGTTTCAACCAATGAGATGTCTTGAATGTAACTTTAGTATTCTCCTATTGGCTGATTTGGACAGTACTTCTCTAAAGTATCTCTATTATGTATATTTGTTTTTATTAGAGTTGGGCCGGATACTTTTTTGGCCGGATACCGGATATCCAGTATCCGGATAGTTTCAATATCCGGTATCCGGCCTGGTATCTGGCCAACGCTTGATATCCGGCCGAATAACCGGATATCCGGCAGTAAAAATCAGCCGGATATCCGGTATCCGGATAGTTTCAATATCCGGTAACCGGCCAGATATCGAAAATGGCCGGATATCCGGACAAACCGGATATCCGGCTCAACCCTAGTTTTTATATCCATGTACCTGTACAGTTTGTCTAGGAACCATGCCAGTTGTATCCAAATCTCCAACAACCTCTGTAAAAAACATCAGTTATCTATCTTTTTTTTTATATGAAATTCTTTAAATATTTCATTTGGTTTCTTAATGGATAGAGAATATATGTGAATATTATGACAGGGAAAAAGTGTAATTAATTTAGTTTGCTAAACTGGAACTCATTAATTGGAAAATCTAGTGAAAGAGCTCTCCATAGAAACTCTGGCCTTATAAATCTCCATTGATACATAGATGATGCTTTTAAAATAATCACCTAAATCTTTGACACCATCTCTTCCAAAATCATAATCAATGAAGTATGTCTGGCCATCAACCCTGAACAAAAATAATTACCTATTTTCTCTATTTTTTATTCTCTTTGTTCACAAAAAAAATATATAATTGAATAATAGCTAATTTAAAATTTTTTTGAAGGGTAACATGAAGGGTTTCAAAGGTTTAAATCTAAATATCTATTTTAATTTTTTTCTGGGGAAAAATGAAGGGTTTCAAAGTTTGAGGGGGGTAAACACCCCATTAACAACCCCTAACACCTCCCCCTTGGACGTGTTTGGTACCTTATCTTTATTGTGTCGCAGTTGATGATGGTCTTCAGAACAATGGGGGGATTATTCTGTATGACTCCAAGAATTTCCTAATTAAACAAAATGAAATAATGAATTATAATGGATATACAATACGTGGATATTGTGACAGTGCTTTTTTTTCGTCAATTTAGGTTGCTGATATAGTCCTTAGTTATTGTTCAATATGCTCCTTCATAGCACAACCATGATATTTAGCACTTTTTCGGAGAGCGTCTTTCATTGCGGTCAAGTGTGAGTAAATAAATAGGAGCTCTGATGAGAAAGCGGGCCAAGTTATAATGTGCTTGAACGTAGAGCTTGATATTCCTAGAGGATATAAGAAAGTATCTCAACCTTATTCATGACGATTTAGGTCCAAACACAAAGAAACTATAGCCAATCAGTCAATTGAGAAAAGCTGTAACACAACTACAAAAATTAGTCAATGTTTCACCTCATCTTGATCTGCGAGTATATTTGATGTGAGCTCTACTCCTCCAATTGTTCTCTGTCCCTATAAGAAAGTTATTTATTGCATCGTATTATAGACAGTTTAGTAAAGTTAAAAATTATACAATTAATTGTTAGACTTGAGGGTCTCTTTTATAGTGAAGCTTCTTATAGTTCCAAGGAAGGTTTATATCTATTTTTGGGAAGGATACCACCACTACCCACAAAGAAATCACCCTCGTCATAGAAAAAAGCTGCGCTTTTAAAAAATCTGAATGTAATTATATGTTTTAAAAGAATGATTAAAAAACCTACTAACCTTAATGTACAATTTAACAGGGCCATCATATGTGCTAAACCTAGATCAACATTAATAAATCATATCTGTCTGTTTGTCTGTGTGTTTGTGCCTAAGGATCTCGTTAACTAATAAATCGATATAGTTTTCCTTTACATGCAATGGGTCCTGAGAAGTTTTATAACCGTTTTGGTAGAGGGTGCCACCACCGTCCAAAGAGAAATCGCCCCTGGAAAAAATGACCCCCACCAAGTTTTTTTCATTTAAAACTAAATTTGAAAATGTGTGTTGTAGGGGGGGGGGGGGCAATACAGTAGCTTCGCTAAAAAGATATCTACAAATATTGAAAATTTACTTGAGTAAAACTTCATTCTTGGCCTCGAACTTGATGGCCCTGGAGCAGAAAGTTGTTTGTTGATCTGGGCTAGAATTCGAACCTGAGTTTCCTGGTATGGGTCGCCTGTTCGGATTAGCTGGCCTTCTGTGTTCATAGTCAATATATAATTCATTAATATTATTATAATAAACAAAATTACCCCTTCAGAAAATCAAAATTATTGGTCCCCGAATTTTTATAATAATGTTTTCTCATTCGTTGGCTTAACAACTTTGGGTACTTTTATTAATTGTATTTTGATTGGTTGTTTTATCAAGTTGAGTGTCCAAACGTTTCAACCACTTATTGTAATCTAATTCCTTTTGGATCCCTAATTTTAAATGTTAAATTATGGGATTAAATTTTTTCTCACTCAAAAATTCTTTATTGACCGAAAAGATGGTTTCTACTGCCAATACCCAAAATATAGTATCCAAGTGTATTTTACATTTAAATGACCAACAAATTATTCAAAAACGTGTATAAAGCAAGACTGAAAACGGTCATAGATGCATACATATATATTTATAATTTATATGATTAAGCATAAAGAGATTCATAAAGAGAGAAAAGGAAAAGGAAATAGAAAATTAAGGATAGGTTATTTATTGAAAATCAGAAAAATACAAAAGTGTGCTCTCATTGTGATCAACAAAATTATCCCTTCTGTAGATTAAAATTATTCGTTGAAAAGATTTGAAGATACCTGTTTAAACCAACCAACCAAGATTTAATAAGATGGAAACCATTATAATTTACAGCCCATTGTCTCCTCCCTCTCAGGTTTTCATAAATCTGGTTTTAATAGTGTTTAATCGCATCGTATTATAGACAGCTTTTCGCGGATATTAAAATGAAAAATATAAGAATTAACCAGCATTATGAGACTACAGGAGCCGAAGGCTCGGGCTAACAAAACAATTTTATACTAATATTTGTGGAAATTTTTTTATAATACCAGGCTATACATGATTTTTAGTATAGCTGAGTACCGGTTTTAATCCACCGGATATTAATCGGTTTCGAATGAATACGAGAAAAGCTTTTCTATCTTCAAACACAAATGTTATTTTTTTCTATATATTATTTTTATTTATTTTATTTATATAAGTATATCTTATTTAAAGTTATATATATTTTTTCCTAGTAGGCGGTGGGTTGCTATCTAAAATTAAAATTTCAAAAATAGAAATTAATGAATTTTAAGTTTTAGGTAATGTGTACTATACTCTATACCGTATAAATAGATTTTATAATTTTTAAAGAAGAAGCTTTTCTATAATTAATGGCAGTCCATCCGTCCGTGTGCAATGGATAGCTGGTTCATTTTGGCATGTTAGAATTTTCCTACATATTGATTTCAAACTTTATATGATGATTCCTTCATTTAAATCATCTCTACAATCAAGTCCTATAAATATAAGTATACTGTATTTAAATAATTTAGCAAGAAATTTATATACAATTTTGTTTAGACTTAAAATAAAAAAAAGTTTGATTATTTTAGAGCTTTGCTTTTATGGATGTTTTCATCCTTGTTATAAACAGATAGATAGATGAATAGATAAGATATAATGGATAGTAAGATAAATAGATGGATACCTGCAGGCGAAGTATGCACAAAAGTAAACTCTGTAAAGGCAAGATACGATAAATATAGATAGATATTCAGATAAATGGATGAATAGATATAGATAGATAGATATATAGATAACTGGAGGCGAGGTAGCCATATAAGTCAATGGTGTAAAAGGCTTACATGAAGTAAAGATAGAAAGATAGATAGATGGCCAGACATATATATATATATATATATTTAGGTAGATGGATGAATACATGAATAAATAGAGATAGATAGTTAGATGTATACCTGGAGGCGAAGTAGGCACATAAGTCAATGGTGTAAAAGGCCTACGTGTTGTGAAGGGTGTGAACAAGGGCGTAACTGGGTACCATGAAGTGGGGGGTGTCGTCGGAGTCTGGCTGCTGTGATAATCTGGGTGTCCACCGTCCCTATAAGCAGTTTGTTAGAATTGTCTTAGGTATAACACGGATATTTATGTCCATAAGTAGCGCAACATTGTAAGTTATCTATAGCTGCGTTGGATAATTAAGAAGTTGATAAAAAAATACTTGAAACTACCACTCCTTTTATTAAAATTGATATTTAAATAAGGGGAGAAGACGTATATGCACTTTAAGGAAAAGCTACTAGCTTTGATTGTTAAAATAATACCTTGGTGGGTCTAAAACAGGATAGCAGTTAAGTTGTTGTTCTTGTCGACAGATCCATGTTATTCCATTTATACGGTACACAGCCTAAACAAAAGATATTGTTTTTTTGGCAGAGCTTTATTCATTTTGACAAAATAACATCCTGTAATATTTTTACTGGTTGTAAAAATGACAGCACCCTAACAAACATACGTCATACAAAACAAATGACCAAAAAACATATTAAATTTCCAATGGCAGGCCAGCATACTTTTTAATTAAGCAATGATAGGCCAGTATTGCGTCGTTTTTTACATGCACTATGAAAAGCTTCAAAATTAACACTTCTTCAAAATGTGACAGTCTTTTTTAAAATCTCCTAAAGAATCCTATCTGGTTCTTCCCCCACAAACTTTTTTTGAAATAAATTGAAAATATTAGAAAAAGAAGGACAAAGAAGTTTTATTTCTCTATGCCTGACTCTTGCAAAAGGCACTAACCCCTGACCTCAGAACTATTGAACAAACCTGTTGAGAGCCTCCCTCCATAGGCTCCCAGTGAATTGTATGTCCATCAATGATAACATCACCACCATCTGTAACCTAAACAATAGAGTAAAACAATAGAGGGAGAAAGGGTTAAACAACTGTATATCCCTTTCCTGAGGACCCTGTGCCGACTTTCAATCGTGAATTTGAAAATCAACCAATAGTGTCGGGAATATTAACACAGCCAAGTCGCTACAAAAAAGCAGAAAGCAATTAGCTAGCAGACCAAAAAGTTCCTTAACAGGGGGATCCATTTAGTTGTCTGGTTATACATCTATTAGGGTTGGGCCGGATAGTTTTTTGGCCGGATACCGGATACCGGATACCCGGCCGATTTCAAATGCCGGATATCCGGCAAACTACCGGATATCCGGCCAAATTGCCGGATATCCGGCCGGATAACCGGCCAAATTACTAGCATCTTACTTTATAAAACTTGCGGCTACGCCCTTAGAGGCCTCTAGGGGCATTTGAGGGGGGGGAGTTGAATTTGATAACCATTTCTTTTATTTCAGATTTAAGAAAGAAAAAAAATTTAGAGTGGGCTGACGCCCCTTATTTTTATATTTAGTTGAAAAATTAAATAAAAATATTTTTTTGGGGGGGTGGGGTTATTTTTTTTCTAGGGGCGATTTTTCTTGGGAGAGTGGTGGTACCCTCACCCAAAATAGTTATAAACCTTCCCAGGGCCTATGAGAAGCTACCCTGTAAAGGAGAACCCGATCGGTTCAGCGTTTAGCGAGATCCTTCAGAACAGACAAACAGATAGACATCCTGTTACTTTATTATAAAGATTCAGGTTAAAACTTAAAAATTATGTAACTATTAAATGATCTTTCTTCTAAGCAATTAATCTAATAAACTATTACTACCCTCAATCTGTAATATTAACCCCTGTTGGAGGATGGGCGGAGAGGTGGCATTGAACGCATGACCCCCCCCGCCCCCCCCCCCCCCACCCCTGTGCATTTTTTCTGTATAAAAGGTAGCAATTTTTGACTAGCTTAGACACTTCAAATTTTGAATTAGGCTTTTTATATGTCTTCATGACATATTACAATTGCATAAAATCCGTTCCAGTTTGAGGCTGACAGCTGCCAAGAACTGCTGCCCCCGCCAAAGTTTATGTTTTGAGATTTCTAATATAAAATTTACATAAAGATAAACATATTCAGAAAAAATTGTTCTTATAGCTTAAATAATAAGAAAATTACAGCCATTTATAAAAAAAAAGCAGAAATTTTTTTTGTAAAATATAAAATATTATATTGCCGGATATCCGGCCGGATAGTTTCAATATCCGGTATCCGGCCGGATATTGAAAATGGCCGGATATCCGGCCGGATATCCGGCCTCACCGGATATCCGGCCCAACCCTAACATCTATGCTAAAGATTTATCATCTAAACAAGGATCATAACTTCAACAAATCAAACGGTAACAAATCAGACAAACGGTAACACTGCATTAAAAGTTTTAAAGTTTAAGCAAAACTTTTCTATAAATATATCCCAAATTACATGCTTCATATGGACAGGACAGGACATACTTACATTTTCAATCTTAATTATAGGGGAACTTCGTTTTAACTATTTAAAATTAAAAATTTTAAGATAAAAGCGGCTTAAAAGCAGTCAGACTTTCCTAGATTTAAAAAAACAAATATGCTCTATAATGATGAGAATGTGCACAAGAAATATCAGAGGTCTAGTTTTAATAGCAGCTGAATAAATCCCATTTCCCCTTCAGCGTAAAGAACTGACGGACATAGTAAATTATAGAGTATCTTTGCCATCAAAAGTACCTGAACTCTATCATCGAGTGTATTGTAAGCACCTACAATAAAACAAGGATGACAACATCCATAAGTAACAAAGCACAACAAAAATCACGAATAAACATACGGACATTGTGATTTAAAAACCAGGTGTTTAATTGCCAAAAATCAAAAATATATTTTGATAGAAAAAATCACGAAAACTTTCATATTTTTGTGTTTTTTTTTATATTTTTATAGCATGATGTAACATTCTGGATGGTTATTATTAATACAATGAATCTTCATAAAATAATTATAGCCGTCTATATTGAATAGCAACGGTGAAAATCCACATTTCTTCGTTAGCGTTATGGACTGTTAATACGTTCCTCCATAGTCCGGGGAGGGGATGAAATCATGAGGGGGGTATTGATATATTAGCCAGCTGGGATAAACATTTTATGAGGGTATACGAGAATCCAGAGAGAGAGGGGACAATGTGCTGTTTATTACACTAGTCCCCAAAGAATTACAATAATGTTTTCTTATTCTTATTCGCTAACAACTTTGTGGATGTTTACTAAATTTTGATTGGTTGGTTTACTAAGTTGAGTGTTCAAACGTTTCAACCACTGATTTTGAAGGGATAATTTTCCGGTCATCATTTGGGATAAAAATGAATATATCGGCCATTGTCTTATCCCTTTAGATTCCTGGCGAGAATCTCTCACAATATCCACATATATGTATATTAAATTAATGTAAATAAAATAAAAAAGGCTACCTGGATATCTGGTTGTCATTGGGTATCCCTGCTGGTTTCCTGACAAAACAATAACAGTTACGTTGGCGGCTTAGGTTAGGTTAGGTTATACTGGGTGAGGCTCTCTAGGGTTAGGGTACCGTAGATACAGCCTCCGCGAGTTAAGAAACTACCCTCCTCTAATATTCAATTTCTAATTAAAAGGAACCCTTTTGTAGATTTAAATTATTGGTTTTAAAGTTTGAACACAGCAAATATCAAACAATCAATCAAGTATCCAACGAATGAGAGCATGTTCATAAAACTTTGGGTACCAGTATAATTTAGAGTCCCATGTCCCTTTCCTCTCTGGTTATAAAAAGAAGACCGTGCAACTATACCTGGATTTCTATTGGCATATTGTTGGCGATTTTCATTGCCACTAGGTCCATAGGCACCTTAAACATTATGTTTACAAAATACAATGCGATAAATATATATAAATTAGATAGCTTGTCATCCTTATATAAAAGAAACAGGATATATATCTGTCTGTACCGAAAGATCTCACTCTAGTAGGTAAAATAATATTGTAAAAAATGATGAGATAATCTTCCCATAAGAGGCAGTATGCTCTTGAGGCGCAACCGCTAGCTTTACAAAAGTAATATCTAAAGGTATCTTAGAACATCCCCCAATTAGAAAAAAATATGTTAAAAGAAAATTGAATAAACTTACTTTGTTCCATGGCTTGATCGCTGTTTTGTCCCCTATTAAAAAAAAAGATATTTTGTTTATTTAAAAAGATTATTTTTGAAAACTTCAGTAGTTTACATTGAACGACATTGACGAATTATGGTAAACAAAAATAGCCCTTCTCTAGAATACAAAATTTGGTGGTTAAGTATGGAAATTGCAATACCCAAGATTCAATAAAAGTCACTAGAGCTGATAATCCAACAAATAAGAGACATTTCTCGTATTCATTCGAATCCGGTGGATAGGAACCGGTTCTCATCCATACGAAAAAACTATGTCTAGCATCGTATTATATCCAGCTTTCAACGAATATAAAAATGTACAATCATAAGATTAAAACCAGTTTTTTAGCCGGTGCCTTCGGCACCTCGGGGCTAAAAAAATAGTTTTACTCTTATAATTGTACATTCTATATCCGCGGAAAGCCGTTTATAATACGATGCGAGAAATAACTATTACTGACTTTTAGAATAGTTATTTATAGCTTTTCGCGGATAGTAAAATAATGAAATTGATCCAAGTTTTGTAGGTCCTGGGGGACCGAAGGTCCAGGCTAAAAAACCGGTATCAATGTTATGATTGTTTATAATACAATACGATACATGATATTTCAAAACCAGTTCTAATCCAGCGGATATTAATAGGTTTCAAAATTGAATTCTATTTGTAAATCCGTTGAAAAACGGCTATGGTAAACAAAATGAATTATCTAATTGTTTTGGAAAACGTAAATACAAACCTGCTTTTAAAGGCGGAAAATAGATTAAGCAACGATATTTATATTACTTTTGTATGTAAATTTTAAAGTTATAAAACACAGTTTAATTTTGATTGTTTTTAAGAGAAAACTTAGGAATTTTGTTTTGGAGTTTGAATTAAACAATTTAAATTCAATGAATCTACATAATTGCAATGTTTTCACGTCAATTCTTTGGATTTTTAAATGTGTTTAAAGAATTTTTCTCGTATTCATTCGAATCCGGTGGATAAGAACCGGTTCTCATCCATACGAAAAAACTATGTCTAGCAACGTATTATATCCAGCTTTCTACGAATATAAAAATGTACAATCTTAAGATTAAAGCCATTTTTTAGCCAGTGCCTTCTCGGGGCTAAAAACTGGTTTTAATCTCATAATTGTACATTCTATATCCGCGGAAAGCTGTTTATAATACGTTGCGAGAAATAACTGTTTTAGTATGACTTTAAACCAATATTAATATCCACTTGATTAGAATCAGAATCCTGAATGTATAAGAATTATACCAATATATTGTAGGCAATTTTTGAAAAATATTAAAATAAATAATAAATATTACAAAACTGATTTAATCTTATAAATTTTTATTTTAACATCGTCGGAAAGCTGTCCAAAATACGATGTCATAAATCACTATATTTCACATATAAAAACAGTCATGTATTAGTTATCATGTTTAGAACATGAATGTTAATCTATTATAAGTTCATTATTTATAAAAATAGTTGGAAATTAAAATTTATAGTGATGATAATTATATAATTGCTATACTTTGTTATTGTCACAAGAATCATTATACAAAGTTGAAATAAAATGACAATTCTAACACACCTAAAATAATGATCAGAGGTTACCTTTACAGACAGACATACGGACAGATACAACATAAATATAGAAAAGCTCCAAGCTTTTGGTGGTTTCCCTCTAAGTGACTAGTCGAGCAAAGAAAACCCAGGTTGTATGGGGTGCATGAAAGCTCTGCCCGCATGGAAAAATCCCCTTATGTTTTCAAATTCTTTTAAAAATAAGAGAGGGATTTCTGTGCCTCCAAGGTACTTTGTTGAAGGAAAGCACCCAGTATAAGAATAATAATTGACCGCTTAAAATATCTTTCCTTGGTGATTGTGGTTGAGGTCGTCTTTGTCTGTTCGCATTTACATTCGTTGTTTCACTTTCAGTTACAGTACTCATCTAATTTTAAAAAAGGATGATAACATACAAAAAGTAACGCAGCTTGTAGATAGGATTTTAACAAGAGCTAAACTGTATCTAGTTATGGAGTAGATATCTCAGCAGATTCTCATCTATAGCAGCAGAGAAAATAACATGTTCACTATACCA
Organism: Acartia tonsa; assembly: GCF_053477335.1. NCBI lineage: Eukaryota > Metazoa > Arthropoda > Copepoda > Calanoida > Acartiidae > Acartia > Acartia tonsa. The sequence goes on from NC_137273.1 coordinate 31,965,976, forward strand.
TTATTGACTGAAGCTTAATATAAAAAAATTTAAAAAATGAGATATGCAAATATTCCAAATTGTCTTTTATAAAAATCAAAATAAATTAATTTTTGATAGTTAATTCATCTAAATTATGGACCAGTTTTTATGATTATCAATTTTATAATCATTTTTATTTAATTATACAGCTATGCATATTTAATCTTAATCTGGTGCCCTGGAGCTAGAAGAACCTCCAGTTTCCCACCTATCTCACTATCTTACTGCCTATCTTACAGCATGCCTATCTACCAGTGAAGGTCATCTCATTAATGGAGGTGGTGAACTTGATCATAACAACCTCCAGACTATAACCTAACTATCTATCTACATGTGTTGGTCTTCTTATGGTTGGAGGTGGTGCCCTGGAGCCAGAATAACCTCCAGTCCTCCATCTAGCTATCTTGTAATCTATCTACCTACCTGTGTAGGTCTTCTCATGGATGGAGGTGGTGCCCTGGAGTCAGGAGAACCTCCAGTCTATCAGCTAACTATCTTATTATTTATCTATCTACCTGTATAGGCCTTCTTATGGATGGAAGTTGAGCCCTGGAGCCATATTATCCTCCAGTCTCCAACAGAACTATCTATATACCTATGTATTTCTTCTTATGGATGGAGGTGATGTTCTGGAGCCAGTAGAACCTTAAGTCCTCCACCTAGCTATCTACCTGTGTAGGTCTTCATATGGATGTAGGTGGTGCCGTGGAGTCAGAAGAACCTCCAGTCTCTAACCTAACATATCTAGCTACCTTATTGGGTCTTCTTATGGATGGAGGTGGTGCCCTGGTACCAGAAGAACCTCCAGTCTCTCACCTAGCTATCTATCTATCTATATACCTCAGTAGGTCTCCTTATGGATGGAGGTGGTGCCCTGGAGCCAGAAGAACCTCCAGTATCCCACCTGACTATCTTACTATTTAACTCTGTTGGTATTTCTTATGGATGGAGGTCGTGCCCTGGAGCCAGAGGAGCCTCCAGTCTTTCACCTAACTTTCTTATTATCTGTCTATGTACCTGTGTAGGTCTTCTTATGGATGAAGGTGGAGCCCTGGAGCCAGAAGAACCTCCTGTTTCCCACCTAAGCAATATTTCTTGTTAATTGCATATTATTCGATGAGCCATCTTATATTAGTCATATTCAGAGGTATTAAAATTAAGATGATGTTTGTGTGTGTGTGTGTGTGTGTCTGTATGTCTACTGTGTTGGGACCAAGCTAATCTTTGGACCGTCATGGTTCTCCTTTACAATAAAGCTTCTCATGGGTCCTGGGAAGATTTATAATTATTTTGGGGGAGAATACCACGACCCTCCAAAGATAAATAGCCCCTGGGAAAAAATCCCGAAGCCGTTTAAAGTGCCAATATCAAATGACGTCATACTGGCCTACCATTAGCTAATTCTAAAATGAATTCTGGCCTCAGGCCTGCCATTGGTAATTTTGCCTATTTATTGGTCTGTTATTGGTCTCAAACTTATTTCCCTTAAAAATTTTGAGGGAAATAAATTTTTTCTTATCTACCTATTATTATCATTGACAACAGATGCTTGATTATTTCTCATATCATCCACAGAGATGCTGCTTCCTTCATTCTAATAAAATATATATTTTTTTAAAGTTGGTGTATCAACTTTTTTTTTATAGCTAGCCGGTTCTTTTAGTAAGTAGTAGATGTAAAATTTTTCATAGAATTCAGATATGCAATCGGTTTTTTTTGTAGACCTCTTATTTTTTAAGTAATTTAAGTTTAAAAAAAAAGATTAAGTCGATTTTAAGGTACTAAAACGCAACAAAAAAAGGAAGAAAATGTCCATTATGTACAAAAATAGTAAGATCTTTAATTTGACACCTTACTTTTTGAATTTTGTCAGGTAATTATTAAAAAAATTGATTTTTTTAAACCCACGAGAATAAAAACTTTGAACTTAATTTTATCATTTCACAGGTAAAAAAATATGGGTTAATATATACCTTTAGAATCAGAAAAATATTATGAATCCATTGTAAGCAAAATTGAAAAAAAGTAAAAAAATAAAAAATAAACAAATGGCCAATTATATTTTTTGTTCAGGCAACACTTTCGTCTTCCCTTTTTTACCCCCTCTTTACCCCCTTCCCATTTTTATACTCAATTCAAGAGTTAAGACGTTGCCTGTATAATATAATATGATATTTTCATATAATTCCTTTTATTGTAGTTTATATACTATATTGTAAACTTTTTATTTCAATTTTGCTTACAATGGATTCGTAATATTTTTCTGATTCTAAAGGTATATATTAACCCATATTTTTTTACCTGTGAAATGATAAAATTAAGTTCAAAGTTTTTATTCTCGTGGGTTTAAAAAAATCGATTTTTTCAATAATTACCTGACAGAATTGAAAAAGTAAGGTGTCAAATTAAAGATCTTACTATTTTTGTTCATAATGGCCATTTTCTTCCTTTTTTTTTTGTTGCATTTTAGTACCTTAAAATCGATTTAATTTAAAAAAAAAAACTTAAATTACTTAAAAAATAAGAGGTCTACAAAAAAAACCGATTGCATATCTGAATTCTATGAAAAATTTTACATCTACTACTTACTAAAAGAACCGGCTAGCTATAAAAAAAAGTTGATACAGCTTCTTTAGACATGTTAGAATTTTCCTATCGATTTCAAACTTTGAATCCAACAACAGTTAGGTACTAATTAGAATTAGAATTATATTTACCCAATATGCAACAAATTTATGCACAATTTAATATAAACTTAGAAATTAGTGCTCTGCTTATTAAGTTCTAACACTCTACAAGAGTCCTGATTTCCTGATGTCCTGATTTCCGCAAAAAGTAAATTGAAAAATTATAAGATTAATTTCAGTATTAATATTGTGATTTTTCTTTTCTATTATTTGTAGAAAATTGTCTATAACACGATGCGATACATGATTTTTAGTATAGCTGAGAACTGGTTTTGTTCCAGTGGATATTGATCGGGTTTGAATCCGAAACGTGTTTCTGTGTGCTTACCTTTTCGTTTTCCCGGTTTTGTGTTGGTACGGCTTCAGAAACCATAAATGGAATCCTAAAAATTTAGAAAAAATATAAATGTATGTAAAAAATCTATTAAAAGCCAATTTTCAATAGATTCTCTTGATTTTGGTATCTAAGTAGCTTAAAATTCTTATTCATTGATAATACGTTGGGATTTGCGACATGATATGGGGTATGTCTGTATGTCCAAATGACCGTCCATCCGTCTATGTAACGTATATGATTGTGTAACAGTATTTAAACTTACAAGATCCTTTTTTATCATAATTTTATTTAGATTGAATTTTATCATTATTTAATTTCTTTTGTACTATTTTCTCAACTAGCGGCTACGCCCCTAGAGGCCTCTAGGGGCACTTGAGGAGGGGGGAGTCGAATTTGATAACCTAATATTTTGGGGGTGGAAATTTTTTGGGGGAGGGGGTTGCCCGGTGCCCCCCCCCATTATTTTAATTTTTTTTTTGGGGGGGGAGGGGTATTTTTCATTTTTAGGGGGGTTGGGGGTGTCCCACCCCCCAAGAAAATAGTTATAAACCTTCCCGGGACTTATGAGAAGCTACCCTGTTAAGGAGAACCCGATCGGTTCAGCGGTTAGCGAGATCCTTCGGTACAGACACACAGACAGACACACAGACAAACATCCTGTTACTTTAGTATAAGGATAACAGTTGATTGAAAAGTTTTTATCCACATAACTTTTAACCATTGACGTTCAGACAAACACTCTATCTCTGTTAGTTAAGGATTTAACTTACGTTGTCTTCTTGATGTATGGTGGTTGTGTCACTAGAGGCACATCTGAACTTATTTCCAACTCCTAAATGATCATAAAATACCACATCAATTATAGTTAAAAAAAGAAAAGAAAAATGTTTAGGGGGGAGGCCTTTATTCAGGAAGATTTTTCTTAGGATAGTGGTGATTCCCTCTCCCAAAATTGTTATAAACCTTGTATGGACTTTGCCTAGGGCGCGCTGGAGGTTCCCCCACCTTCCTAATATGATTTCTTTCGAAAAAATAGCTTAAAACCACTACAGGTATATTCAATAAAGAGTATCACCCTATCGGTTCAGCGGTTACTAAGCTCTTCAGTTTCAGACAGAAAGACAGACAGACATCATTCTACTTAATAAAAAACAAAATGTTTGTCTGTCTGTACCAAAAACATGTATTTCATATTTGTTCTTTTTAAACATTAAACTAAAATTTCTTATTGAAAACAAATAATAAAATTAATTTACCTTAGAATTTTCTCTGATTTTCTCCGAAATTTCATCTGATTCTTTACCTAAATATTCAAAATAATATACTAGAAATATCTTTCCAGTGGGACTTCGAAACCGATTGATATCCACTGGATTAGAACTGGATCTAGGCCATACTCAAAAATAATGTATCGTATCGTTTTCTACGAATATAAATGTGCAATAATAATATTAAAACCAATTTTGAAAGCCCGTGCCTTTGGTAACTCGTGGCTAACACAACTGGTTTTAATCTTAAATTGTACATTTTTATATCCGCGGAAAGCTGTTTATAATACAATGCGATAAAAAACTATTCCGGTATGTCTTCGAAACCAATTGGATTATAACTGGTTCTTAGTAATACTGAAAAGTAATTTATTTTAAACAGTTTCCACTGAATAATAAAATAAAAATGATCATATTAATCTTATTATCTTCCATTTTACTATATGCAGAAAGCTGTCTATAATACCAGACGATAAACTACTCTAAAAATACTTTAAATGAAGAATTTTATTGTTCCAAATGTTAGTTGATTATAGAGTAGCTTCGCTACTAAAAAACATTAAATAAAGCATAAAAGAAGCCATTGAAATTGATTAATTTTATAAAATTCAATACCCAAAATATTAAATATGGATTTCTTAGATTTTAAAGTAATGAATGTTTTTCAATCCTAAAGATCGATGAAAAAGAAACCCTTTTCAGTTTTAGAAGCTTCTCTTTGCTTCTGTCCATCAGTCCGTTTTGTTCGTGAATATAGAATACGTGGATATTGTGAGATATTCTAGCATACCCTAATAAAATGTTTCTCCAAGCTGGCTATTATAACGAAACCCTCATTCCCCCTCTTACTTTACCCCATCCTCTCCCCTGACTATGGAGTAACGTACTGACCAATATCTGAGGACTATATTTACAACCTAAATAGACGATACAAATTTTCATATCACAATATCCACGTATTCTATATCCATTGCTATGATAATGGGAAAATAATCTGAATTTTTTGTGAAGATTATTTCCCCCTGTACCGGATCGGACGTTCTTATTAACTTTTTAAAAAAACCAAGATAGCCCGCCTCGAGCGGTGTGACGGTGCTACTCGTTGAGTTGGTAACGTTGCGGCTGAGAGGATACAAGAGCGAAGCGACTCGTTCCCTTCGGTTGAACGTCTCCGATAAGTTAAAGAACAAAACTACTCGCAAGTACCCACAGGGGATTTATAAGTTTCTGGATAATTACTGGCAGCTAGTAATAGCTGCAGAAAAATTGGAGTTGGTACTCTACTAACAACTGCTTCTGCAGAACTGATATATTTTTAATAGACAAATATAGTTTACACAAATTAATGAATACATATTATACATATAGGAAAGTTACAGAGTATTGGAGGGCGTTTTCTGATCATACAGGGATGGCTGGGGATACACGTAGGTCTGCACATGACATTGAAGCAGGCCGGAGTGTATGCTGAGTTTCCCGAATAGTCACGTTCAGTTGTGCCGGGGAAATCTCCGTGATGCATTGAGGATGCCATCCCTGGATATCTGGAGCCTTTCTAATAAAAGTACATAAGTTAAATATCTCCTAAAACCTACACGCGTAGATTATGAAAAGGTCAAATGTACATATTTATGCGCAGATAAATATGTATATTGATTTCTTGGAAAATTTTGAGAGCTCACATGATAATATCATACTATTTCACAGAATATAAAAAGTACTAATGTTTCATAATTTTAACTCGAGATCCGTCATTTGTGGGCTTAAAAATGCAAATAAAAGTAAAATCAAAAGAGAAAAATAAATGCTTTAAAATGCTACTAATTTCATAAAAATCTGTCCACTCGTTTAGGATATCGAAAATGTCATTCTGCTTATTTTATAAGTATCTCAAGTAAGCCCCACTACATTTTCTCCCCTTTTTATCTGGCTAGACAGACATGCCAGATAACATAACGCTCAAATTGGCAAAGACAATAGACTAGACGGCCAATTATACCTATTATTCTGTCATGGTATTAAGGTTGATATCCTAGGTGATCTAGTCGCAGTGTTGTACGATGGCAAGGATGCAGGATCCAGAATGGTAGGCTGTATCTCTGTCATCTGTATCTTCGGGGTTGATGTCGTTGGTAATAGCGACGTTGTCTCTGCTGCTGTAGTAGGTTCTCGCCTCTCAGTTCTGGTATCGGCCTTCTTCTTTCTCATAAGCTTCTGGTAGGAATGCTTGTTATAAAGGTAAAGGTGGGCAACTAGGGCGATGGCGGCTCCAGGGCCTACACGTAGAAATGTGAGGGTGATGCATATCAGATCAGTAATAAATTTTAGCCCTAGGATGACCAGGCATGCGAATGCCATTAAATCGCCGTATTCATGGAGCCAGCTCTTGACGCTGCTCCATAAGTCAATTTCGCGTTCCATGTCGGGCACTAGATTATCAAGGGTGTACAGGGGTAGGTTGTTGGTCGAAAGTTGGTTACAATTTCCGTCTCCAATGCAGAGTCCGTAAGTGATCTCCTTCAGGCTTGCTTTGGTGTAGGAGGGGAAGGTGAGGGTGTGTAACCATTCAGCTCTTTCTCTTTCCGTGTAGATTCCTCCATGGCTGTAATCCGTCCAGTTAACTAGAGGGGTGTCGATGGTCATCTCCATGGGGGCCTGAGTCTTGATGATGGCGGGGGTCAGCTGTACCCAGCCTTTCTTAGACTTGACGGTTAGGGGGAAGGTCGCCGAACATGTTACCCTTGTAGAATGCAACTTATAATGTTTAGTTGCAGCATCTGCATAGCCACCAGGATCTAAAGGTATATCTTGATAGCAGTTGACGTCATCCTTGATCTTCTGGGTCCTCTTGGTGCACTGGAAGGTCATCAAAAGATCTCCCTTCAAGAGTCCATAGGTCTGCTCGTGTAGCAGGACCGGTTGGTCTGCCTCTCCGTGGTAATGGGTCTCGCATATGGTCTTCCGTAGTGTTACATCTAATTGACTGAAGGTTTGGTGCATACTATAGGCTAAATAATTTAAGTGTACCGCAGCTTGAAGGTTAACATCTATCTGTCCGGGGTCGATGGTGGCGAGTCTGCTGAGTTGGCTGGTCTTGCCCAGGTAGATCCCGTCGTGGTCCGTGGTCAGGACATTGAAGGGGCAATGCATTAACTTCATTGCGCCTGTAGTGTTGAGTAAAACTTGTTGTTGGTGGTCCACTAAATAGGTGTCCATGGTGGTGAGGGGGTTGATGGTGTTGACCATCTGTAGAGTGCAAGAACTGTCGTTGATATTCCACACGAAGGTCGCGGCGCCAGTGATGCACTCCCCTTTGATGATATGGACATGGTAGAGATAAATGGTCTGTTTCACTCTCTACCTTGTTATTACTAACCAGGAATGTCTCTTCTTTAAGTAGGATCTGGTACTCGGCTAGCTTCAGGGTGTTGTAGTGGATAGTGTCGCCCATGCGGATGGTCTGCCCAATGCAGGTGATCTTGTCATCTTCCATCTTCAGGGATCCGGCTAGGGTTGCCGAAACATAGGTAGGGCGGTTAAGTTTCACTTTGATTGGATCACCGTAGCCAGAAATTTGATATTCCTGGACTAGTGACATGCGGCGGCAATTTTCTGCAGTAATCTCCTCGTGCCTCATCGTTTGGGGTACCTGCTGCAACTTGAGATGGCCCCAAACTCCGCACTTAAAATGGTATAAGGATACCCTCACTTCGCAGGAGTATCCATATACCTTAGTCAGGGTTGGTCGTTGTAAAATTGTGTAGCGCTCCTTCACTGGAACTTCTTCTGTAGGTTCCTCGGCTCTGCATATTGTTTCCTTGTTGAATTTCTTGATGGTAGAAGGGTTTGTGCAATCTATAATGTCGAGTGAGTAAGCCTCACTAGTTGGTGCTACCAAAGCCGTTAGCACCGCGATCAGTGGTAGGAAGATTATCAACATGATAAAATTCCACCTCGCGAGTCTCTAGGATCACCGCTTGACAAACTCGTTGATTCTTGTTGAACTCCACTGCTTCGGTACTAAGGTTCCAAAAGACTGCTTGTATCTCGCCGGTGTAGTTGCTGTCCACTAATCCTGCTAGTAGAATTACTCCTTCCCGTTCTATGCTTGAACGGCCGAATAACTTGAGAAAATATCTGGGGGGTACACGAGTGTGTAGCTTGAGGGGGATGCAAGTCTGCTTTCCAGGGGGAAGGATTGTGTGGGCGGGGCAGTATATGTCATGTCCCGCACTTTCTCTCGTACCCTTGTGTGGCAACTTTGCTCCGCGTTTGACGGGGATTCTGATTATCCGCGCAAGTGTCGCCACTGCTGGCGGGTCCATTTCCTCGTCCGAGCTTTCCAACACCTCTTTGCTCTCTTCCACTTGCTGTTGCCAAAGTGTCCCACTCCTCTGTTTCTTGCCTCCGGATTTAGCCCTCTCCCCTTTTTCGGGTGAGTCCGTGTACGGCTCCTCATTGTCGCTTAGAGCGCGCTTCTCTACCCGGGGTGTGGAAGGGTATGTGTATGTAGCTCGCTCGCGCTCTCTATCTCGGCGCGTTTGTGTTTGTGGGGGCGAGCCTCTTCTCGGGCTTCTCTCTCTATCGGGGGTTCGCTTGGCATCTTTCCGTTGGATGCCGGAACCTGACGGCTCGCAAGATCGATCTCTCTCCCTCCCTCTCTTCTCACTCTGCTCTCTGCGCGGTGTGCGCTGCATCGTTGGTGATCTGGATGGTGGTGTGTCCGGTAGGGGAAGGTTGAGGGGGTCAATGTTGGGCGGTGGTGGCGGTGCTCCTCCCGGTACGTTGGGTGGTCCTCCCTCTTCATCGCTGTCATCCCCATTTGAGAAATCAACTCTTGGATTAGGCGGCTTCGCCTGTCTTTCTGGATTCAAGGGAATTTGTTCCCCTGCTTCATCTCCGTCTTCTTCGAATGGTTCTGGGGGAGAAGTTGGGTCTCCATCTGTCATTGCTGGGGGGTAATATGGTTTTAACCGACCAACATGGACAACCAAGTCTTCCTTTTCTCCCGCTGGTATTGTCTGGATTCTATATAAAACGTCGGCACACTTCTCGGTAATTAAGTATGGTCCACTCCAATGTTTGGTCATCTTCTTCTTCGCTTTACCATGGTTGGGTGCCAAATAGAAAACCTTTTCGCCTACTCTAAATTCGCGATCGTTGTGGTACTGCAAAGCATTTCTTCGAATGGTGCTTGCTTGACTCTTTGCCATGGCTTCATACATGGTCGTGTATCTATCCAACAAATTTCTCACTGCTGTGGGAATATCCCTGTCATCGTCGGGGTTTGGTAACCGCAAAATCAAATCCGCGGGTAGAGTAGCTTCTCTACCCTGGAAGGCGAGAAAGGGGGTCACGCCGGTGGTGCTGTGTATCCTTGTGTTGTAAGCCAGGACAACTCCAGGTAGATACTCTGGCCATGAAGTCTCCCATCCTTGGATCACGGTTCTCAGCGTCTCTTCCATGGTCCGGTGCCACCTTTCTGTAAGGTTGCTCTGGGGGTTCGCCACGGGGCCTAGCTCGTGCTTGACACCGAGTTTCTGCAAGAGCTTCTTCATGATGGTGTTGCAGAACTCTTTCCCCTGGTCGCTGTGGAATGCCTGCGGGCATCCAAAAGTGCAGATAAACTTGTCCATTATCATCGTAGCGACCTCATCAGCGGTCTTCTGTTTCAAGGGGTACGCTTGAACAAAGCGCGACCATCCGTCCTGCAGCGTCAGGATAAAATTGTATCCTTCTGGTGTTGTGTCGAACTTGCCTACCACATCCATGTAGATTGTCTGCAGAGGATACCCATTTTGGATGGGCACGTGCGCTCCTATCTTGATGTTGGCCTTGATGTTCTTTTGAACGCAGTCGTGACAGATGGCGATCCTCAGGCGGATGTCTGCTTGATGTCCCACATAGTAGAAATTCCTCAAAAACTTTGATATCGTGGAATGCATGCCAAAGTGCGCTCCAGTGGTCGTTCTGTGGGAGTGATTGAACACCTCTTCTCTCAGGGACAAAGGAACCATTATCCTGCGTCGTTTCCCTGTGAAAGTCTGTATCTCCTGCTCTAGAACTCCATCTTCTGCGATCCTCAAAGTGTCAAAACTCTCGGCCAGCCGGTGCACGTCCCTACTCTCTCCACGTAAGGTTGCCTTATCGGGTGCACGCCGGTCGTGTCCAATCCATCTACGAACCTTTTCTAAAATAGGGTCGTCTAACTGATGCCTGTATACTCTGTCTCTATACCGTTCTCTGCTGTTGGGAAGCTCGTCGGCGGGCTCGTCTGCCACAGCTCCGACATACTCCTCCTGCTCAGCCTCTTCCTCGGCTGTCGGGTCTGGCATATCAGCGTCGGTACGCCGGCTTAACGCGTCGGCGTTGGTGTTGAGTCTCCCCGGCCGATGAACCACACGGAACTCGTAACCAGCCAGCTTCTCTGTCCACCTGGCCATCATGCCAGTGTTCTTCTTCAGTGACTTCAACTGCTTGAGGGCGCTGTTATCCGTATTTATTTGGAACGGCTTGAAGCTCAAGATCGTCCGAAACTTTCTGATGCCATAAATAACTGCGGAGGCTTCCCCCTTCCACGAGGGATATCTCTGCTCTGCTCCAGTTGTCTTACGTCCCATGGCGGCGATCAACCTTTCGGCGCCATCTTGAACCTGACTCAATATCGCACTAATGGCTCGTCCTGAATAGTCCGTCGTCAGTTGAAACGGAGTATCAGCTTCAAAATCAGGCACAGCTTGGATGGGTGCATTCTGGAACTTGTCCTTCAACTGCTGGAACTGCTCGTCCATCCCTGAGGTCCACTCTAGCTTCGTGGCCTTCTTCTGTGCATTCATCTCACATGTCAAGTCAGCGTACTCAGGTATGAAAGTCCTGTAGTACCCGTAAAAGCCGAGAACGCTATTCAGTTCGGCTACTGTCTTCGGCGGCGGCCAGTTCTTGATGCGCTCCACGTACTCAGGCACCATCCCAATACCTTCCTTACTCAGCATGTGGCCAAGGTATTGTATCTTCTTCTGGAACAACTTGCTCTTCTTTGCCTTCAGCTTGATTCCAGCCTTGCGGTGGGCCTCAAAAACCTGTCGCATCTGTGGCACATGATCAGCAACTCTCAGGTTATATGATATTACGTCGTCGAGATAGCATTGCGCTATCTCGCTCCCCAGCGGGTTCATGGCGGTACTGATGAATCTGCTGTAAACCGCTGGTGCTGTGCTGATGCCGAAGGGCATGCGGCGGAATTGCCACAAACCCATTGGCGTGGCAAAAGCCGTCAGCTCCCTGGATGCTGGATCGATGGAGATGTTGAAGTAGGCAGCCGTGGCATCTAACGTAGAATACACACGGTGCCCTCCTGCGCGGTCCAATAGAGTCTGTATCCTCGGCAGTGGGTAGCTGTCTTGCTCGAGACAGCTGTTCAACCTGCGGAAATCCACTGCCCATCTGATCTTTCCATCTTTCTTGCGCACAGGAACAAGGGGGCTCGCCCATGGTGATGAACTCGGCTCGATCACTCCTTGGTTGAGCCAGTCGGCCATCTGCGCCTCTAGGTCCTTCAACATCTTAGGGTTCAATTCCCTGTATCTCTACCGAATGGGCTCTGTTCCTGGCTTGAGCTTCAACTTCATGGTTACCAGGTCTGTGTGCCCAGGGGCCTCTCGACTGAATATGTCTCTGTATTCATAAATAAGCTCCTTGACTTGCTTCTTGACATCGGGGTGCTCGTTCAGTAGTTCGTTGTCCTCCATCTCCAGGTCCTCCCACACTTCCTTGAACGTGGGGTTCTCCATCTGCTCCTTCGTCATAGGCTTGCTGGGGTCGCTCTCGTTGGTCTTGGGCATAGACTGTATATACTCGTGGGGCTCTCTCAACACCAAGCTGTCGGTGTTGATCACCATACTGCTATCCTCACAAATCTCGGCGGTGAACACGCATCCGGCCGATGCGACACACGGCTGCTCCTGAAGGTTCACAACAGGTATGCGGACAATCCCATTTTGTTGGGCTCTGTATACGCCTTCCAGCACACGCACTGGACTATCATCTAAAACGGTCTCTTCTACCATGACAGTCATTTGCGGTCGGAGTTCTCGACTAGGAAGAAAATTCAAGACAGACACTGACTCTGCTGCGAGAATCCTAGTCGCTTGGACGGACAAACGAACGGGACGCGGCCGCTTACCTACTGCGACGGTTTTCAAACGAACGGCCGGCCCTTGGGAATTACAAAGCGGTCCCTTGACATTATGAGTCCAAACGTTTTTGCGCTCAAAATCAACTTTTGCTTTTTGCTTAAAAGAAAGTTGCGCAACATATGATTCGACGGAATCCGGTTTAAGTGCTAAAAACTCATGTGAATGGTGCACATTACCATTCGCAAAATTATCTTCGGCTTTACATAATTCTTTAACAGTGGGTTTACAAACATTTAAGGCACTACTATAGCTACTTATTTCTGCGTTCAACTCCTCGAAGGCTCGTAATGAAACAGACCGCTCTTCGTCTTCTGAGGCACTTGGAGCCTCGGAGTCGATGGACTGTACAAGCGGGACTCTCGTCTGCTTCACGACTAACGCCGCCTGCACCGGTGATGAATAATCTAGAACTCCACGAATCTCCTCGACCCACTTGCACCCAAGGTTGATGGGGGTGCGAAGCTCAGGTATAACCAGGGCCTCTCGGATGTAGCTAGGACAGTCATCTCCCAAGATGACGCTGATGTTGTAAACACGGCCGATGACGTCCATATCTCTGCCATTCGCCGCTGTTCCTACTGTTAAATCGCAAGGAACGATCGGCAGCTGTAACTTCCGGGCTAACTCCTCATTTACGGCGAATCCTTCGTGCAATTTATTACCGGTATCGATGAGACCGTAGGTCCGCACAGTTGGTCCATTTGCACGCAGGCTGATCTTGCCATGGCCCGGGTGCCTCGTCGTCCTTGCATCTGATTGAGGGTGGTAGGGTCTACAGCTGCTGAGGAACTCCGCCCTACCGACGGGAGCCCTCTCTGCCATTTTTTGAAGTCTTGCTTCGGTGGCCAACTGCTTCCAGACAGTTGACATCTCCATAGTACTGGGCTTGGTCATCATCACCTATGCCACTGTTGTTGTCTCCAGGATCGTTGGCACGCATCTCTCGCACGGCATTGCGGGCACGGTCTTGCTGCTGTCTGCCGCGTCCATTGCCGCTGGCGTTCTTCTCCTGGTTCCTCTTGCGCACGTTCGCCAGCCGGTCCTCAGGAATAGTACACGTCTTCTGCCAATGGCCAGGCGTGCCACACCGCCGACAGTTGCCTTTCGGCTTGTCTTTGGTGGCACCGCCCGTACCTTTACTCGCTTGCTGCTTCTTCTTAGGACAATTTCGCGAGTAATGGCCATTCTGGTTACAGTTGTAGCACTTGACGCTACTGTTCCCATCTCCGACAGCGTTGACCTCCATATCCTCCGTGCCGTCGTTGCGATAGACAACACGGTTGGACGTGGCGAGGCCATCCATGGAGGTATCCTCAGCATCTCCATGGTGAATGAGTTGACGCTGCGTAGCAATTTTATTCATGATGGTGGCTGGTGATTCCAGGTAACTGACAGAAAACTCTTTTCCATACCTCTCGATGGCGTAGACCAAGGGTTACCTCTTTTCGGAATTGCTGTGGGTCACGGTTGTCCGGGGAATAGGCTTTCAACCACATCTGCTCTTTCTTAGCAAGGTAAGTCTGGGGAATCTCGTTCTTGCCCTGCGACAACTGCTTGTACGCATCCTTGTTGATGTCTGAATCCGAAGGTGCTAGAAAGATAGCGTCCAGCCTGTCCATGACTTGGTCGTAGCTGAGCGAATCTTGGTTGTCGGCGACTTCTCTGGCCATCTGGAACGCTTCCCCTTCGAGACTCTGGATGTATTGGCCTTTCCTGCCCTCCTGGTCTGATGGATGATGACGGGCGATTTTAAACGCGTTCTGCATCCTCGTCTTGTGGCCGTCCCAGTCCTCTCCTGCACGGTTACAAAAACGAGGGAAATTCTGCTTGTTAAGCTTCCTGCGCTGGTTCTCCAACCAGGTATTACCTAGCCAATGAGCTGAGCCTGCTCATTCGGCGCTCCTTCCAGCTGAGCCTCGTGAATCGCACGATTCAAATTCAACTGTTCTAGGTCGGCAGCTTGCGCCATCGTTGAAACTTAACGAAAGTTCTTCAAAATTTAAAGAAAACTTTACCAAGTTGGTGCTCCAAGCGTCAGAATGGTCCCACACTGGTTTCCAAATGCAATATTCTTCGTCCTTTCTAGCCTCAGTTCTCATAAAAACTGTCTGGTTGCACACAATCGTCCGAAATTACCGTAGTTCCTCGGGGTAATTTCCACATAATCTCCTGTTGAGCACTTTAGTTTATCCAAACACAGCTGACACCAGTTTGACTGTACCAGATCGGACGTTCTTATTAACTTTTAAAAAAAACCAAGATAGCCCGCCTCGAGCGGTGTGACGGTGCTACTCGTTGAGTTGGTAACGTTGCGGCTGAGAGGATACAAGAGCGAAGCGACTCGTTCCCTTCGGTTGAACGTCTCCGATAAGTTAAAGAACAAAACTACTCGCAAGTACCCACAGGGGATTTATAAGTTTCTGGATAATTACTGGCAGCTAGTAATAGCTGCAGAAAAATTGCAGTTGGTACTCTACTAACAACTGCTTCTGCGAAACTGATATATTTTTAATAGACAAATATAGTTTACACAAATTAATGAATACATATTATACATATAGGAAAGTTACAGAGTATTGGAGGGCGTTTTCTGATCATACAGGGATGGCTGGGGATACACGTAGGTCTGCACATGACATTGAAGCAGGCCGGAGTGTATGCTGAGTTTCCCGAATAGTCACGTTCAGTTGTGCTGGGGAAATCTCCGTGATGCATTGAGGATGCCGTCCCTGGATATCTGGAGCCTTTCTAATAAAAGTACATAAGTTAAATATCTCCTAAAACCTACACGCGTAGATTATGAAAAGGTCAAATGTACATATTTATGCGCAGATAAATATGTATATTGATTTCTTGGAAAATTTTGAGAGCTCACATGATAATATCATACTATTTCACAGAATATAAAAAGTACTAATGTTTCATAATTTTAACTCGAGATCCGTCATTTGTGGGCTTAAAAATGCAAATAAAAGTAAAATCAAAAGAGAAAAATAAATGCTTTAAAATGCTACTAATTTCATAAAAATCTGTCCACTCGTTTAGGATATCGAAAATGTCATTCTGCTTATTTTATAAGTATCTCAAGTAAGCCCCACTACACCCCCCTTAATCATCCATAAGCGAGAGAAAAAAAGTCCGAGACCATCCATAAATAAAGTTTAAAACCATTCCTCGTCCTATGTAAAGCCTCCCTTACCCAATAGGATCACTAGCTACAGAGATCCTAATGAACAAACAAGAAAACTCTTACATAAAACAATAAACTTTGCTACTTATGAATGATGTCATCCTTGTTGATATTTAAACTAAGCAATGAAAAGCTTTTTTTTGAAAAGAAATCAAAGCCCAAAATTTCTAGGATAAATAATATTTAGATATACAGGGCAAAATATAATAATGCTGCACAATATGTTTGAAGTAAATAAATGTCTGTTTGTCTGTCTGTCTGTCTGTGTTTACCGAAGGATCTTGCTAACCACAGCACCAAGAAGTGGGAGGGGGAGGGGGGGGGGGGTGACGTTTTCATCCTATTTTAGGGTTAAGCAGTTACCAACTCATTTACTTTTCTGATTTTACTTAACATTTAAAAATGTTTCAACTGAAAGAAAACATATTAAATTAATGAATTATTTTTTCTTTTGTGGGTTTGTCAGAAATATTAAGGGATTAGAAAACGGAAGAAAAAATTACCATTTTTATATTAAAGTCATTAGATGAAAAGTTTGGGCACTGCAAGTCTTAATTAAAATATCATTTAGTTAGAAATCGTTCACAACCCAATTTAAAAAGGAAAAAGTCTACTTTATCATTCTCATTGCTTTGCATTGCATTGCACCTCAGTTGCAGTGAATCAAGCAATAGTAGCTTGGTCGTTTTAAATTATTAAAATCATTAAAGATTTAGGTTAACAAATGATAGAACGTGTATATTAACCAACATAATATATAATAATATGTCCCTATACTTCCTGGTTTACTAATGACTTCTATGAGAAAGAACCCATTTTGAATAAGTAAATAGATGTTTTATGAAAGAAACCATTTTGATTTATTTTTTTAGGTGAAAGATAACTTAAAAAATAGCCTTCATAATCTTAGAAATCTTATATAACTTATATGCAACTTTCATTCATGTAAACTTTAACATTATTTAACCAGAATATTGGCAATAAGGGAATTTACAATTCTTCCTACTCCATTCCTGCCTTTATATTAATCCCAAGGTTTTTAGACACATTTGCTCATTTGTTGACTTGAAAAACTTTTAGGACTTTAATGAAACCTTGATTGGTTGGTACAAACTAGCAGTGTCAATATTTTTCGACCAATAATCTTATCCTAGAAAAGGGGTAATTTTATTTATCATTAGGGGTAAATCTTAACATACCTTTGTTAGATGAATTGGCGCCATTTTCAGAAGTATTTGGCGCGTTTTCTTCCTGATCAGGTTTGGTTTGGCCAAATCCTTCAATATCCTCAGGATTAACTCCAATAACAATGACTTTCCTATCTCCGTTGCTTGTAAACCGTTCATCGGGCTAAAATATAAAAATTTCTAGATTATTTATAATACAAAGTAGAATGATGTCTGCCCGTCCGTCTGTCCCTTAAGATCCCGGTAATCACTGAACCGATTGGATTCTACTCTTCAGGAAATATACCTACTGGTACTGTGGTGGTTTTAGGCTATTTTATTAGCACCCCAAACCACCCCCCCCCCCAAAAAAAAACCCGAAAAAAACAACCTCATTTAAAAAAAAATCAGTTTGAAATTAGTGGTTGCATTCCCAATTTTTTCCCTTTCTTTTTTTTTAAATTACCTCTTGGGGCAAAGCCGCTAGTATAAGATAAAACATTATATATATTTGTAACGGGGTAATAACTTCTTTCAATATCTCTTTCCTAGCGGCTACGGCCCTAGAGACATCTAGGGGCATTTGGGTAGGGGAAGGGAAAGTCACCCCCTCCCCAAAATTTCAATTAAAAAGAAAAAAGTTTAGGCAACCTTATAGGAAGGGAAACCCAGTATGTCATACATCACCTATGAGAAGCAAAATTGAGATCTTTTGGTAGAGACAGACAGACAGACACACACACACACACACAAGCAGAGGTCCTGTTACTTTTGTATAAGGAATATTAAGAGGATGGTCAATGCAAAACATCAGAAACAACCCAGAACAAGCGATAATTTACTAAAAATGTAAACTCAAATAAAGTGAAAACATTTAAGCATTTAACAAAATTGGAAACAAGTATTGCCAAGCGACTAAAATACTTAAAATTGGTGGGGTGGAAGTCAACCCCCACTTTCAATTGAAGTTTTATAAAGAAAATGTTTGTGGAAGGGATATCCAGTAAGTCATAGAGTGGTGCTGCCTAGTGGCACTCAAAAAGTATTTTTGTTTTGGTATTTTTTGGCGATTTCCTTTGGGAGGATGATTCTAGCCTCCCGTAAAATAGTTGTAAATCTTCCCAGGACCCCTGAGAAACTAAATTGTAAAGGAGAACAATTTTGGCTCTTCAATACAAACATACAGACACAGACAAATCCTGTTACTTCATTATAAGAATATGGTTCCTACCTTGTCTTTTCTAAGTGGGCGACACTGCACTTCAGATATAGTTTCACACAACCATTCAATTCCATCTTTGTAGAAAATTAGCTCAATTTTCAGAAAAAATAAAAAAATTAAAATGCAGCATAAAATATCAACAAATATATATGACTTTTTACTTCAGATTATTTTTAGTAATTTTTTTTTCTTAGAGCCGATGTTTGTCATTGAATTAGGTAAAAATTATCTCAAAAACACTTCTTTTTATGAAAATAAATGTGGAATAAAATAAAATTTTGGAAAAAATATAGTATTTTTTTTATTTTAAATTTGATTTATTGTATATAAATTTTATGTTTGCAGAAACTTTTTAGAAAAAAAACAAACAAAAAAGTTATGATTAAACCATGATTTTTTATTTCTATTGTAAGGATCTTAGTAAATTCAAAGATGACATGGCCATCAAATCCGAATAATAAAGTATTCTGCCACAAAAAAAGTGATTTAATGATAATTATTCTAATTATTTAATAAGAATTTTCCTTGGAAGGTGGAATATCTAATAACCATATAAATCCGCTAAAGAACCAATCACACTTGAGCATCTGTACGTAGATACATGTACTGAATTCCTTTTTTCGTCAGGATTTTACGTTTACGATTTTACAGAAGTCAAACCAGATTTTTTAGCCTATTAATCAAGATATTGTTCAATTGTTCCTTTCCCTAAAAATCCAACTTGTAAACGAATAAAACAAATAGATTTTTGTACAAAAAGTCTATTTCATGCTATAGGATAATGGCTTTTTTGTTAGTATATATAACGAATCATAACGTTAGTTAAAATTTTGATTTATTGTGTTTGAATTTTTGAGCTAATTGTGCCTATTTCAACTACAGTTGGCTATAAGAATTATATATCAAAATCTTGGCCTTATATGCACATGAATATGATCATTGTTGGGTAATTTTTTCTTTCTTTCTCCATTTCTTTTGCTATATTCCATTATCTTTCCCTCTGTCTCTTTTTCTTCTAATCAATTTTACTAATCTTTCTTTCTTTTTCTTTTTTCTTATGTTTTCTTTTCTCTGTTACCCCTTTTCTCCACTCTATTTCTTCCCCAATATATTTATCATCCAAGAACGTCCAAGCTTTTTTATTTGAGTGGGGGGAGGGTAAAAATAAAAAAAAATTGGGGGTTAATCCAACCCCCTCCCCCCCTTGGACGTCAATGTTATCATCCTTTTTTATTATAGTTTTGATATTATCCTGAGTATCTTTTCTAGGTAGGATTGGATCTATTAATCTCTTCTGATTGGATGCTCTTCCAATTTGCCTAAACAGTTTCATTTAGTTATTTCTGAAGTTTTTTCTCATATATACTTAGTTATATGTAAATCAAATCAAAGTAAATATTTGTTTATTTCGGAAGCTCACATGAAAGGCTATCTTTTCTAAAACAATTGTGTTTTGTTATATCCTAATAATTAAGTGACAGGATGTCTGTCTGTTTGCTTTCTGTGTGTTTGTCTGTATGTTTGTACTGAAGGATCTCGCTAACCGCTGAATGATTCTCTTTTATAAGAGAAGCATCTGATAGGTCATATAAAGGTTCATAATTTTTTTTGGGGAGGGTACGAGTACGACCCCCCCTCATGAGAAATTGTCCCTAGTAAAATATCCTCTATTTCTTTCTTAGTCTTTTAAAAACTAACATTAAAAGTAGTTAGTGTGTTACATAGTAATAATATAAAAAAAAACTGTAAATAGGGTTGAATTCCCCATCCAAAAAAGTAATATTGAAGTTGCTGCGCTACTTAATGACATGATCATCTTTGTTAAAAAGTTCCAGGGAGGGAGGGGACATTGGGTTGTACATTATATTGGTACCCAAAGTTTTATAACAAATTTTCTAATTAGTTGGCTTAGAGATTTTGATACTTTTATGACATTTTGATAATTGGTTGGTTCAAAGTACCAGTGTCAGTTCCTAGGGTTATTTTTGGGTATGTATATTGTATATCAATTTAACGTCCATTGTATTATCCCTTAAAAATTTGGACTTACCTCTTTATTCTGTTCAATGCTTGAGAGTTAGTTAAGAACAATTCATAATCTAAAAATTAATTTTACATAATAATAACTATTTTTGAAAATTAAAAATATTTGGAACATTTCTTTTAAAAAATCTGACTAATTTTTAAACAGAATTGATTACACTATTTAAAAAAAGTTGATCGATATTAAAAAAAACAAACAATTTTTAATTTTACATATTCATTCAGACAATACAAATTATTTCAATGTCAATGTAAAAAACTTAAATTTAAAATGAAGATATAATTCAAAGGATTTTTACAAATGTTTTGGAAGATTTTTTGTATATAATAATTTATAAAAATATAGATAAACAGATAGATAAACAAATAGTTAGATAGATATATAGATAGATAGAAAGAGAGAAAGAAAGAAAGATAGATAGATAGTTAAATAGATAAATAGATAGATATATAGATAAACAAATAGTTAGATAGAGAGATAGATATAAACATGGATAGAAAGATAGATAAATAGAAAGAAAGTTTACCTGAAGGTTCCAGAACAAACTTGATGGGACCACAGGATCCAGCCTGGCTGTATGAGGTTCCTAGCTGGCAGAATTTCACAGGATTTCCAATCAACTTTGGGAGCAATAACGCCTAAAAAGCAATTAAACAAGGATGTTAACATTCATAAGTAGGAAAGATCAAAAAGAAAAATAATTTACTAAACTAAATATAAATAAAATTTTAGATGTCTATCTCTCATAGCAACTAAATTAATCACGTAACCCAATATAACCTAACCTAAAAAAACCTACCAAAATCCATTTTAAAAATACGACGAATCGCCCCTTAAGGGGCGTTGCCACGGAAGGAACTACACCCGACATTTTTAAAGCCCAAAATAAAATTTAGCCTTAAGTGGTTATTTGATTTATCTGATTTTATGTTGTCATCCTTGTATATTTCTTCAGAGCAATGTGTACAAAATTACGACAGTACAAATTATATACAATGAATGGCACAAAATCTACAAGAGTTTTTGATAGGTTTTTACATAATACAATACAATCATAAAAATTTTTTTCTCACAAATTAGCTAATCAATTAACAATTATTGACAAAACGGTAGTTTGACAAAATTAAAAAAAATTTGAATTTTGAAAGATTTTACTTATTCTCTTTAGATAGACTAAAACATTGGGTGCACACAGACAATTTTGACAACCCATTTAAGATTTTTGACAACCCCATTAAACCTAAATCGAATGGGGTGTGAGACTTTTAATACCCTGACCCCCCAAGTGGCTGTTTAAAGGGGGTGTATCAGGGGGTATAGGGAATACGACACCTACAGTAAGTATATTCTATAGTAAGTATATTCCCTGAAAAGCAGAACCCAATTGATCCTGTAGTCATTATGATTACATCCATACGAAAAAAAACGGACATAAAAATGTACTGACATCCTTATACTTTGTACTATATAATTTAATGAATGATTTTCTCTAAATCTAGCTTTACTTTCTCGGAAACATATATTTGGAAACTGCAAAAGCCAAGCCTTATTTTAAAAAAATGGATAGGCTACAAAAAAAGTCTTAATAATTTGCTACGAAAATACGCCAATAAAAATAATATAATCACGCCCAAATTTAAGATTGAAGTAAAAAAAACCAAATATGACAAAATCCATAAATGATGAAATTTTCCAATGATGATAACAGAATTACCCCTTCTTTGTAAATTTTGATTATGTGTTGAAAAGATTGAACACTTCCATAATTTGTACCATAGACATTCAATGGTGACGGTAAAGGGGTGTTACGCCCCTCATACATTGAAGTTGAAACCATGTTAATTTTTAAATATTATATTACCCCCTAAAATCTTTGAAACCCCTCATTATACCCCTATCAAAATAAAAAGCTGGGACGTCCATGGTTTAGTAATATTAAAGTTTTATTCAGAAGGGGAAGAATAAACACTTATACCATGATTCTATCTCAGGGACGTCCAAGCTTTTTATTTTGAGGGGGGAAATGAGGAGTTCCAAATGTTTGGCAAAGTTAAACACCCTCTTTTCCAACCATAGGACGTCTATATTTATCTGTAAATTTACTGTTAAAATAAAATAATTAAAATTATTTTTCTTTATTTTTATAGCACCATTTCTGCCAAACACACGGTAAGGAATTTTAGTGAAATTTTGCATCTTAAATCATAGTGGTGGTTATACTTAAATTTTACACATATGTAAGTCACAAAACAATGGATAAAAAATTATGATAAACATTAAACCCCTTCTTTGAATATTCAAGTTATTAGTTGAAAAGATTATTGTTTATTTGCCACCAAGGACGTTCAAGGGGGGGGGGTAAAGGGGTGATTACCCCCCTCCCAATATCAAAGTTACCCCCAACCAACCATTAAAACCATTTATCTAAATAATGTTGAACATAATAGTAAATGTTCCTTATAACAACCCCACTCATAATCTGTCTATTCCATCTTATAATATCTGATTTACTACAATAATTATCTTTTATGTAACTTTATATCTCATGGATTAGCAGCCACAGCCGAAGTTTATTATTCGTGAATATGCGGCCAAAGCTGAAACGTACTAATGGAAATGCAGGGAGGGAGGATACATTGGACTGTAAATTATACTGGTTCCAACGCCCTTATCTCATTCGTTGGCTTTTAAACTTTGAGGAATTCTATTAAATCAAGACTGTACATACAAACAGCTGTATAAAATTTAAATAATTCTACATTAGGAGTTAGTTTTTAACAATTTGCAGCTGCACTATAGAATAAGGCGGCTGCAAGTATCTTAAATTTGTTATTTTAATTCAAAATTGAAATTGAATCTATTCCTTTTTTAAAAAATGATAATGATATTATTTATAAAAAAGTCTATAATAAAATAAAATTCATTATATTTTTTGTTACATTCCAGAGACGTTTAAGGAGGGAGGGGGTAGAGGGGTGTGTATCCCCCTTAAACTTTGAAACCCCTTAACACCCCCCCCCCTTCAAGGAAAACAGCTCACTGTGGGCTAGAAATGAATCAAGACAAAAGTACGTGCCGAGCCCTGGGACCTATGTATGGTGAAAAAGACATAAAACCATGATGATTCCAGGTAAAACCAAAATATTTCAGCGGGGGCTTTTTGAGAAAATTAGATTTGAAAATTTCAAGTTCAATTTTCACCCCCTAGGAGTTGCCGCATAATCATGACAAGAAAAGCAAATATTATTTATTTTAAATTTTGAACAACTTTGCTTTTATGAAGTCCTTCCTAAAACCTCTATATATGATTTATTTTAGGCTGAATTTTCGTGACCTTTGCAAAGCAAATGATAAAAATGGCCATTTATTAACTCCCTTCAGGAGTGGTTTTATGAAGAACTTTATAAAAGCAAAGTTGTTCAAAATTTAAAATAAATAATATTTGCTTTTCATGATTATGCGGCAACTCCTAGGGGGTGAAAATTGAACTTGAAATTTTCAAATCTAATTTTCTCAAAAAGCCCCCGCTGAAATATTTTGGTTTTACCTGGAATCATCATGGTTTTATGTCTATTTTCACCATACATAGGTCCCAAGGCTAGGCACTTACTTTTGTCTTGATTCAATTCTAGCCCACAGTGAGCTTTGACGTCCTTTATTTATTGCTGCGCTACTGATGGTCATTCTTTACCGTGTTTTCTGAAGGGCTTAAATGCAACGCGTGGGATAAGCAATTACAAATTAAGCAATGTTTGTTATATGCAATTTAGAATTATAGTTATTAATCGTATCGTAGTATAGACAACTTTCTGCGCAAAACTGATATTTTATTTTATTCTAAATATTTGTGGAAATATGTCTGTAACCCGATGCTTTACATTATTTTTAAGTATGACTGAGAACCGGTTCTAATCCAGCGGATATTGATCGGTTTCGAAGCTATACTGGAAATATTTGTTCTAAAAAAAAGATACTTTTTTGAAGAGGGGGGTGGGGAGGCTCAGACCTGTTTAGGAGAACCAAATCGGTCTAGCGATTAGAGAGATCTTTTAGTACAAACACATACACACACAGACAGACATTCTTACATTTTTTAACAGGAATTTTTCTAAACAGCATTCTGATATTGTTTGCATACATTTTTGAGCACACATTTTCGCAACCAACCATGATTATAAGAAATTTCAATGATTTTCACAGAACAAGAAATGCACTCAAAACTGCATTTTTGGGCCCTTTTACAATACAACAAATTTTTATGCGATACAAAAAAAAATTTGTGCTTTTTAAATATTTATTCATACTTTTCAAATGTAAATAAAATGTAAAAATGTATATAAGTTTTTTGGGGGTATTTTTCTACTAGGGATGATTTCTCCAGGGAGAGACAAGGTAACCTCCCCAAAACAGACATCCTGTTACTTTTTTTTATCAAAAATTATTATTTTTAAAAACTAAATTGTGTTGTTTTGTCTTAACACTAGTTCCAAAGATTTTAAAACAATTAGAAGATTTTTCTTAGAATAAATATTTTCAGTAAAGACTTGATGAGTCATATTTAACCAGATTAGATAATAACGAACACAGTAATAGTGTCTGACTGATTATGACGTAACAAAAAAAATTAGCCAATGAGAGGCCACTATAAATTTTACCATTGGTCAACAACGGCCTCTCATTGGCTAATTTTTTTTTGTTACGTCATAATCAGTCAGACACTATTACTGTGTTCGATAATAACCTGGGGACATTCAAATGTAAATTAGATTGGCACCCAATCTTTTAAATTACGTTCTCACATTTGTTGGATACATTTTTTCTTCTTCTCACTTTTTCATCAAATATTTTATTTTACACAATAGGTAATTCTGAAATTATTGGGAGTGTACATCAATTTATAGTCCATTGTCTTATCTCTTTAGTTCTCAACAACCATATGCTTTCAAGACCTTAGCCCCTGTTGGAGGCTCTACACAACTTACCTAACCTAACCTTACTTAAAAATTGTATGAATTTTAATGGTACGGAAAAAAATTACATGAAATAGCATTAAATGAAATTATACTGATACGTAGAATATACGTGACAAGAAAAAATTGTCATCAATTCAAGTTGCTATCCTGGAACTCATTTATTGTTCAGTTCGTTCATCCAGAAGGAGAGGAGGAAATGGGGTAAAGGGGGTTGATAATAAGGGGCTATCGCTATTTTAGCCTGCTGCTTTATTAGAAAACATTAAAATCTGATGTAATATCCAAGTAACAATATATCCATTACTGCACCTATTTTTGTTACGACCATTCTATAAAAGAATTTTATCATCCTTGTTAGCGCACAATTAATTAATCTACACCACCTATAGAGTTACAGCACGCAATAATCCAGGGACCTAAAAGGATAAGACAATGGTCCATAAATTGATATACATCCCCAATGATGACACACAAAATTACCCCTTTAGTAGATTAAAATTAGTGGTTGAAACTGGAAATACTCAAATTAATGATATACCCAATCAAAATTCATTAAAGTCCCCAAAGTTTTTAAACCAACGAATAAGAAAATGGTATTATAAAAAACTTTGGGAGCTAGTGTAATAAACAGCCAATTGTACCCCCTATCTCTCTCTGTCATGCAATAATAAATAAATCTGGACAATATTTCAACAATACAGGAATGGAAAATAGGAATGAAATTTGAGTTTTTACGACAAAACTATTAACCAAGGAAGAGTCAGGATATTGCACTGTAAATCATACTGGTTCCCAAAGTTTCATTTGTTGACTTAGGTATTCTTTTAAAATATTGACAGATTGAATCAAACTAGCTATATCAAAACTTTTTAACTAATAATTTTAATCTATAAATAATTTTAGTTATCACCATTGGGTATGTTTATTTATTAATCATTCATAGTCTTATTCATTAAAGTCCCTGGATTCGAACTCGTCTTTTCCCTTAGCACAATCGCGAGATGCTTATCCATTAAAGAATATATGGGGTCATGAGCTATATGTTATGTAACTCTGTCCACAGGGCTAGGACCCTGTTTATATTTTTTGTTGGGTTTTTGAAATCAGCTAATAGCGTCGGAAATATAAACACAGTCTAGTTCCTACAAATAGACAAAAAGCAATTTGCTAGCAGACGGAAATGGTCCTTAACACTTGGGCCAGTTAGTTAGTTGTTTTGACTATACATCTATACTTATACATTTATTGCTTATCCATTTACGTCTGTAAAATTTACATTGATAATTTCTCACAAATATTTTTAATATTCATAAAAAAGTGAACAATGACTTTATTTCACATCAGCGTAATTTCAGGGTGGGAGGGGACATTGAGCTGTTTATTACAATAGTCACCAAAGTTTTATGATAAAGTCTTCTTATTCGTTGACTCAACAACTTTGGGGACTTTAATTGAATCTAGTTAAATGTCCAAATGTTTCAACCATTAATTATTATCTGCAGAAGGGATAATTTTGTGTATCATCATCAATTTATCTGCCATTGTCTTATCCCTTTAAATCCTTGGTGTGATGCGATGAAAACTTTTTATTATTCAATATTTGATAAGTTGACCACTATTAACAAAAATCATTTTTTTCTTAATGAAAATTCTAATACAATAACCGCAAGCTTTATCTGTAAATTATTGGTATAATTAATAGTAAAACGAATAGCCTAAAGCCTGCCTTAAACATATACTAAACAAAACTATCAGTTAAGCCATTTACGAGATCTTACTTTTAATAGAACATTTTATAACAACGAAACTTCTCCCCCACCCCCCTTACCAAAGTCGTCAAAGATTTTTTTAAGAGGGAAGGGGGGCACATGGAAGTTTCTACCCCCACCCTATTTTTATTTAATTTTTTTAGACCATGCGGGAGACTCTATCCTTAAGGTTGGGCTGTTCTAACATTTACTTAACAAAACCAATACACAGAAAGGTTTCATATGAATAAAACTGCAATTGTCCCCTCTCTCCCCGACGTATAAGTAAAGTAAAAATTTTGAGTTAAAACAATTTACATAAAGTCTGCATACAACTAAGAGAAAAAAACAAGGATATCAACATCCATAAGTAGCCAGGCATAAAAAAAGCATACAGTGGACAAACGGACAGAGTGAGCTATAGAGCAGATGTTCAGTTGTCATAACAAAGAAAGTGAAATAAAATCATGAATGCTTAAAAAAGTATTTATGTCTTTTGAAGACAGACAGATGGACAAACAATGGAATATGTCGTAGGAATCTTCACTAAAAATTTGTCAGCTGTTTATCTTGAATAACAGGAGAGAAAATTACATTTAACCCACAGCGTTATGCACTGACGGACAGACAGAATGATCGAATAACTTCGCTTCTAAAAAAACATTAATTGAATTATATCATATTTGACAGACGACGTATAGCTATGAGGGTGTACAGGGATATATTAATGGGGTAATAAAATACGAAATACAATAAATATGTGTTTTAAAATGTTAAGCGTTTCTACATTTAGTGTTGGGTTGTCCGAACATCCATAACTGATGTTGTATTGTAAAGGAAGTGTTCCTTAAGTCTGTTGTGTCGTGCACTAAATGAAAATTCCCATACCCATTAATCCTTACTTCGAAAAATTAGCGACGACGACATTTCCTCTAGAGATACCTCCCAGAGTGCTGCATTCCTAGAGAGACGCGTTGGTTCTCTGTTGCGCGCATTTTCTTTTGTTGATCGGAAAATGCATGAGACGAATGTTTGTGCCATGGAAAGTATGTTTGAATGTTAGAACCCAGCTATAAGTCTGTCCTGCTTGCACGAGACGTAACCAGGTATCGATTCATAACATGCATGTTGAATATAAGTCCAAATCGTAAAGTAATTTCTTTCGGTAATGAAGAGCAGATTATTTCTTTTGTTTTGTTTAATAAAAATAAAATAAAAAATCTCGAGTTAAGTCGTGCTTATACAGATATATTTCATAGTTAATTAAGGTATATAGTAATCGTTTTAATTCTTTGTATGAGGATTCCTGTAACATTTAAGTACAGTAGCAAATCTTTAGAGTGTTTTAAATTGAAAAGACGATTATTAAATCTTCCAATGGCCTATCCTTTTATCTCTGAGAGTATGAGAATTGATCTCGCATGCTCCCGAAAACACTCCCTTTATGTTTGTGCAAAGCAGCAACGGTTTTAAGCCAGCGAATGAGAGAGCGTGTTTATAAAACGCAAGGGTAGCAGCAGGGACGTCCAAGCTTTATATTTTGATGGGGGTAAATTGACAGGTTTCAATGGTTATCCAATGTAATTTTAAAGGGGATAAAAGAGAGTTTTTAAAGGTTCAGGAGGTTAAACACTCATTAAACCCCACTCTTGGACGTTTATAGGTAGGAGTATAATTATAATGCATTTTCCCCTCTCTCTCTGACTATGATGTAATAAGCAAATTCATTTAATTTTATTATAATTAACTAATTCTGGTTTTGGATCTACTGCAGTTCACGGTAAAATATTGCTGGTAACTAATATTGCTAAAAATTTATGAATTTTAAAGGCTGCTAGCTGCCAAACGGCTGAACGTACAGATCATATCCGCACACTATTTTAAGCGGCATAAGGAGGCCTACAAATAATCTGGAATAGCCAAGATCCAATGATGCACAGGGAAGGCTTCACTGAAGAAAAACCGCGTAAAATAGGTCTTTTTCGCGCATTTCTCTGCACTGCAAGATAATTATGCATTATTGATTAATGGCTATTCCAGATTATTTGTAGGCATTTTTATGCCGCTTAAAACTATGTGCGGTCAAGATCTGTACGTTCAGCCGTTTGGCAGCTAGCAGCCTTTAAAATTCATAATTTTTTAGCAATATTCGTTACCAGCAATATTTTACCGTGAACTGCAGTAGATCCCTGGTTTTTATTTTATATAAAGTAGTAGATCTGTAGATAAAGATCTGGGAAATTGTTGGTTTGACTTTTTAATATCATGGGATGGTTTTATGCCATTTTTCTTACCTACCCCTACCTTCCCTAGACGATAACTTATGAAACAAATCTCTGAAGCTTAAGATCTCACTAACCACTGAACCGTTGGGGTTATTCTGTTTAAGGTATATGCCTACTGGTCTTGTGGTGGTTTTAATCTATATTCAGGAGGGGCTCAGAATAGTCCCAAAACATCTCATTTTTTTTTATAGAAATTACCACAAAAAATCTATATAGACCATGTAATGCAAATCTCATAATGTCATAATCTTATGTTGACAAAAAATAGCTACAGGTTTAAGAAATTTTATGGAAACACTTAAACACACCTCCGCCCTCTAATTACGATGTCTTTTTATTTATTGGGGGTGTAATTGAGTCAGGAAAATCACACACACACACAAACACACACACACACACACACAAACACACACACACAAACACACACACACAAACACAGACAGACGAACATTTTGATTTACGAACAAGAATGACAATATGCAAAAGTAACAAATTTCTCGATGTATAAATATTGAAAACACTGAAATAGGTTATGGATATTACCCCGTCCCGGATTTGAAAAATTTTGTTAAAATTTTTGCCCCCAGCCAAAATATGGTTGATTTATGCATAAAAATGACCCATGCAAAATATTTTTTCTGTAATGCAAAAATTGCGACGGTACAAGCACTGCAAAGTTTTTAAAATCTGAAAAAAACCCTGTTTTTATGGCTTTTTTGGGGCTTTTGTACCATCCCAATTTTAAAGATTTTTACAAAATTTCAATTTGAGTGTGTTGATATATACCTGAAATTTACCCCAAAAAATGGGGGCAGTCTCAATTATAACATATGAAGGTGTAGCAAGTAATCTTCCGAATACAAAATTGTCAAATTGCATACATATATAATAGGATTGGGCTGGATACTTTTTTGGACGGATACTGGATATCTGGCTGATTTATAATGCCGGATATCCGGCATATATATGTTATTTGGCCGGATATCCAGTTATTTGACCGGATATCCGGTTATTTGGCCGGATATCCGGTTATTTGGCCGGATATCCGGTTATTTGGCCGGATATCCGGTTATTCGGCTGATATTCTTTTATTCGGCCAGATATCCGGTAATTTGCTATATAACGATTATCTGTCATTAGAAATCAACCGGATATCCGGTATCCAGCCAAAAAAGTATCGGCCCAACCCTATTATATATGTATGCAATTGTTTCTTCTTTACAGTAAAGTTTCTGATAGATCCAGGGAATGTTTCAGTTATTACCACTAAAATAAAATTAGAGGATCAACCCTTCTCTCAGGTGCCCAAGAGTCCTTTAGGAGCGTTACCGCTAGAAAGTAATATGGAGAAACTCTTCTTGTGAAAATTAGATAATTTTAACATTATCTTTTTATGTGTCATTATTCATTGTTTATCTCTGTTAATTTTGTATTGACTTAATGGAAAAAGATGACTTAGCTTATAAAAGATGTTCAGTGCTTTCCCTCAAAGTGTCTTTTGATCACTGACAACCCCTTCCTCCTTATATTAACTTGCAAGGGTCCCTGGTACCCAATATAAACTATCCTAACCTGACCTTATATAATTAAGAAACAAACTAGAAAGTATCCCTTCCTTTTTTCAAGGAGATGGGGGGGGGGGGGTATGTGCTCGACTTGGCACTTGGGAAACTGGCAATAATTTGCATTAAACTCACATCTTTAATATATCAAAAACTAAAGCTATAAAGCAGAAGTACCGATTGCAGAGTTGCTACACTTTCTAAACCCTTATTGTTACAGGAATCATCAACCAAAGTTTTCAATCAAAAAAATTCAACTTGCTTAGATTAAATAAAAGAGCTAACCTTTACGGAGTTCGTTCATACTCATATTATAGAAAATATTTGCATTTAATAAGTATCAGAAATAGATTGGACAAAATAGGCCATTTAATACACTAGTCCTAAAAGTTTGAAAATAACCTTTTCTTATTCGTTGACTTAATAACTTTGGGGACTTTCAATAAATTTTGATGGATTAGTTTATTAATTTGAGTGGTCAATCGTTTAGATACTTCAGTAACATGTTATTTCTTGTTATGTAATAAAAATGAAAGTGTTATTATTAGACTTTCGGTACAGGTATCTAGAGGGATAAAACAATGGCTTTTTAATCTATTTGTATATCCCATGATGATACACAAACTGACCCTTTTTTGTTGGAAACATAGTGGTTGAAACGTTTGATCACTAAACCTAATGAACCAACCAATTAAAATTCAATAAAAGTCTCCAAAGTTGTTGAGCCAAGAAATGAAAAAAAATGTTATTGTAAACCTTCCGGGACTAGTGTATTAAACTGCCCAATGCAATGTCCCCTCCCTCCCTAGTTATTATTAGACTTGTGATACACTCTTGTATAGTTCAGGGAGGGTGGGGACGTTGAGCTGTTTATTAAATTAGTCCCCAAATTGTTATAATGGTGTTTTCTTACATTTGGATTAAAACATTGGGGAAATTCAGTAAATTTTATTTGGTTGATTTATTAAGTTGAGTGTTTAAAAGTTTCAACTTCTAGTCTTAATCTACAGGAGACCCTTACTGTTGATTACAATAGGTGGTTGGAACATCTTATTAAACCAATTAAAATTTCAAACAATCTAAAAAGTTGTTGAGCAAACAAATAAAAAGTTTTAAAACTTCGGGGACTAGTGTAATTAACAGCCCATTGTGCTCTGCCTCCCTAGTTATTATTAGACTTTTGGTACACTCTGGTATAATTCAGAGAGGGAGGGGAAATTGGACTTTTTATTTCACTTGTCCTTAAAGTTTTATAATTGTTTTTCTAGTTCATTAGGTTAACAATTTTTGAGAATTTTATTGAATTTTGATTGGTTGGTTTATTAAGTTAAGTGTATAAACGTTTCAACCGCTAAGTTTAATCTACAGAAGGGATAGTTTTGTGTATGAAACAAATTTCATACTTATATAATAGAGGTAGGCCGGATACTTTTTTGGCCGGATACCGGATATCTGGATGATTTAAAATGCAACATATTTGGTATCCGGCAAATTACCGGATATCCGGTCGAATAACCAGATATCCGGCCAAATTACCTGATATTTGCTAGATATCTGGCCAGATGTCGGATATCCGGCATTATAAATCAGCCAGATATCCAATATCCATCCAAAAAAGTATCCGGCCCAACCCTATTATATATGTATGCAATTTGACAATTTTGTATTTGGAAGATTACTTGCTACACCTTCATATGTTATAATTGAGACTGCCCCCATTTTTTTTGGTAAATTTCAGGTATATATCAACACACTCGAATTGAAATTTCGTAAAAATCTTTAAAATTGGGATGGTACAAAAGCCCCAAAAAAGCCATAAAAACAGGGTTTTTTGCAGATTTTAAAAACTTTGCAGTGCTTGTACCGTCGCAATTTTTGCATTACAGAAAAAATATTTTGCATGGGTCATTTTTATGCATAAATCAACCATATTTTGGCTGTGGGCAAAAATTTTAACAAAATTTTTCAAATCCGGGACGGGGTAATGGATATGCTTGCTTTGAAAGTTGTAATTATGTAGATGCATGCTTGAACAGAAATCCAGATGCAATATTTGAAACTGAAAGAATGATTCTTAAATGCCTAAATAGACGAATAAAGCCTATAAATTACATACAAGCTCTAAACGCTTTTAAAATGTTACCCTATTGTATATAAACTCAGTTAGAGAGGGGACAATGAGATGTTAATTACACTAATTACTATTCGTTGTATTAACAATTTTGGGGACTTTAGTGATTTTGGATTGGTTGCCTTATTTAGTTGAGTATTTAAACGTTGCAACCATAAATTGTAATCTATTGAAGGGGTAATATTGTGTATCAAAATTGGGGATGTACATCAATTTATATCGTGTTATCCCTTAGATCCCTGATATAAATTGCATGTATAAAGAAATTGATAGAGTAGCTAAAACATCAAATATGTAGATGGTGGCGTGTTTTATGTCTGTGGAAATTTAACAAAGAAAATCTAAGAAATTGGGCCTATCATTTTATTCTAGCGGCTTCGCCCCTATCCTCTAGTGGCTTTGCCCCAAGAGATAGTTAAGTACCTCAGTTGCTGCAACCACCACATTTTAAATTAACTGCATAAAAAAAATTTTGGGGGATTTTTTTTTTGTTTTTTTTTGGGGGGGGGTTGGGGTGTCCCACGCCCCAAGAAAATAGCTTTAAACCACCACAGGACCAGTAGATATATTCCCTGAAGATTATTATCCAATCGGTTCAGTGGTTACTGAGATATTAAGGGACAGACAGACGGACAGACATCAAGCTACTTTGTATTATTGAAAAAGATTAGCGGATGAGCCCCTAACCCCATGAGACAGAAAATAGCCTAAAACTACCCAAAGTTTTGAGTCTAATTATGGACTAAATAAGATATATATTAAGATTCCCAACAATGGAGAATTTAATAAGTGCAGTGGTTAGTTAGATCTTAACTGACAAACAAATACCTTGTTACTTTTATAATAGAATAAATATGCTCATTTATGTGTAATAAATTAAAGTTTTAATTCAGTTTAAACTTTTTAATTTATTTTATACTTTATCTATTTTACATGTTATTTCTACCCTTTTTGGCCAATTTGTTATCAACCATCGCTGCTTGGGACTTAAACGTCCTAACCTTACAAATTTTTTAAGGTGACCTTATTAATTAACCTTTAAATTTTTTCCCTTAGATTATAAACTTCAACCCCAAGTTTTTCTTCAAATAGCGCAGCAGTAACAAACAGTAAACTGTTAAATTAATCACAAAGAAATTTTAGGAAGATTTTTTCGTCAAGAAACAAAAAAAGTATTAAATAAAACAAAAATACCAATATAATAAAATAAATTTGCTAAATGTGTATTTATACATAATATTGAAACACTTTGGGATTGTCCCCCATCCCTTGTTGTGTTGTGAATTTTGCCAGGGAGGTAGGGGACATTGGACTGTAAATTTGACTAGTGCCCAAATTTTAAAAATTGCTTCTCCCATTGGTTGACTTCAAATCTTTGTTTACTTTTATTATATTTTGATTGTTTGGTTGTTACGAAATTCAAACTACAATAAGGTTTTATTTTGTTAATCATTATGCAGGATGTACATTTATTTATCGTCCATTGTCTTATCCCTTAAGATCCCTGAAATGAAGTAAAATTTTGCCTGAGAATTCATCCTTTTGTTTAGATACAACTTTTCTGCTAATTTTTTTCTCTCAGGGAAAAAGGATATATAAATGTCGCATAAAAATGTTGTTCGTTTTTGAAATATGAAGCATAAAACCCCCCTCAACCACTATTTTGGATTAAATTGTAATTAAGAGGGGGTAAGTATTTTGTATTATTATGTTGTGTTAGAGCGCTGCAGGGTTAGGGCATTTTAGATATAGACTAAGTAATTATAGTTATCATAATCATGTCATATAAAAATTGTGTCAAAAAGTTAAAAATCAGCATGTTTTCAATGGACGTACGGACTTTCTGGTAACGATTATAGAGATGCTACGGTTTTTAAATAGTACCTAATTGTTTTAGTTATGCAAAGTTTGATATCGAGAGGACAATTCTAACATGTGTAAATTAACGAAAAGAGTTAACCGTTACGAACGGACGAACTGACTCTAATGACAAAAGCTTCGCTTTTAAGAAAAATAAGATTAGGGATACTCTGTTTTTTGAGGGACAGTTCCAAGAAATTTGACTTTTTTGTTTATAAAATCTTATCCCTAGTTCCCTGAATGGTAGCAAAGGTCTGTAATATTTACTTGGTATTGTACACAACTAAATTTCATGAGTAATAACAACCAACAATTCTTAGTAAGACAGATTTTAGCGCCAAATACTTTTTCTAATTTATAGTGTTTTTATTTGATTTTTTTCAACAATTGTCGTCTAGTATTTTAATTTATCTTAGTAGCGCAATTACTCTATATATAGTCTACTAGCAGCCGCCCCCCTAGCATCTAGGGGCTATGTAATTAAAGGGAAAAGAAGTAGGTAGACAAAAACCCTGAAATGGTTTTAATATAACAATGAAATAGCATAAAACCATCCTGGGACCTATGGTAAGCTTTTAAAAAAGAACTTCATCATTTCAGTAGTTAAAATTTTCAGCTTCTTACATCTAAAATGAGATAGCCAGGACCGAAAAACAAACAAAAATAATTTATTTCCTTATTTCATACTAGTGGCTACACCCCTAGAGGCATTTAGGGATATTTGATGGATAAGGGGGGAAGGACTTTAATTTTAGTTTTAAAAAAATGAAAATAAAATCTCCCAAAATAGTTAGAAACCTTCCATGAGCCTAAGAAAGGCTTCACTGTAAAGGAATACTATATCAGTTTGAGATTTTTACATACACACAAAGATAGAAATCCTGTTCCTTTATTAAATGGTTTATAATCCGCCAAGAGACCGACGACAAGAATTATTCTGCCTGACATAAAAATTAACTTCATCATTTCACTTTTTTACTAAAAACTTTTTTTCTTTCAAGCAATCATCAAGGATATTTTACAAAAGCATAAAAAATAGATTTAATTTAATGTGGGCTTGTAATAATATTTGTTTTATTAACAGATATCTTAAGGGATATGACAATGGACGATAAATCGATGAACATTCCCAATGAGGATAAACAAATTACCCCTCCAGTACATTAAATTTGTTGGGTAACCAAATTCCCGAAAACTCTAAGATTATTCATTTTTATTGTGGTTTCTATGACCACCAAATTTTGTGGTTTTCCTATAGATTTTAACACCCCCCCCCCCCCACTCAATTTTTTTTTATATATACATATATAAACCTAACAAATTTATTTGTGCTTTAGTTTTTAAAGTTCTTTTTTTAATTCTTAAGCCTTACATTGAATTTTAAAATTTTGGAGAATACTTTTTAAAGTTTTTTCATAACTCCCCAATAATCCCCCCAACCCTCCCTCGTTCATAAAAATATCTAAAGTAATTTTTAAAAATTTCAAATATTTAGGGAGGGCGGGGGGGGGGGGGTGAGGAAGCAGAGGGTGAGTTGGTTTATCGTTATGGAGATAATACAATTTTGCAACATTAAATGAAATTCGCCTTGCTGGCCCAGAGAAAAATGTTGAGATATTTTCACAAGGTTAATTTTTTAACCAACTTTGTGTTGTACTGCGAGACAAGGATACAGTGATATGGAAATGGAAGAAAATATATGAACAGATTTCAATCATTTGTATTAGAGGAAATATAATGTATATAAAAAAGTCAACATTACTGGATATAGAATATACGTGGGTATTATGACAGGGGAAAAATTGTAGTCAATTAAGGTTGCTAACATGGATATACCTTATTAGTTCATCCAGAGGAGGGGAATGGATGGGGAGAATTATTTTAGTTAGTTACAAGTTTTACATTATAAGAGTGAACATAATCCTCTTACTTAAATAGAAAAAATATTATTGTTTAACACTATGTAATTTTGTACATTTTTTTGTCATTTTGCACAAAAGTAAATAGACATTTTTAATAAAACTTCTATATTACTTCACTAGCGGCTACGCCCCTAGAGGCCTCTTGTGGTACTTTAAATGTTTTTATTTGTTAAAGTCTCTACGATAATGCTATATGTTATGATACCTCTTTATGTAACGTTGAAGTCTCCCGAATATTAAAAGATTTTCGATTTTTTTTGTCATTTCTCTTGGAAGGGTGGTGGTACCCTCCCCTAAAATAGATATAAAACTTCCTGGGATCCATGATAATCTACCCTGTTAAGGAGAACCCGATCGGTTCAGCGGTTAGTGAGATCCTTCGGTATAGACGCACAGACACACAAACACCTAGACATCCTGTTACTTTAGTATAAGGATTATATAACTTCTAAGCAGCAATTACAATTTATTATTAACTTTGTCTGTTTTTTTAATCAATTCAACTCAACTGATAAAAGAATTAATTCCTATACCAATCAGCCTACACATATTAATTTATTTTTAATACATCTACTAGTTGTTTCCAGAACTCAGCAAGGTATCTACCCTCAATTCTTTCAAGTTATGAAGAAGGACTGGTCTGAAGTAGCTACTAGGATCATCCATCAATGCACAGTGCAGTATAGATAGCTGGAACATCTTTGGTGTTCCTGTGGTAAGCCGAAGCGTTTCAGCTCACCGGTTGCGAGTTCGAATCCAACAAGCCCTAGCCTTGAAGTATTCTACCAAAACAAACTAGCAGGATTTAGTCATACAGAAATTATATATTTAACTGAATACATTTACAATGGATGTTTACTATATATATACAACAGATTATAACAATAGGTTAGGTTTGAAGGGGGTGTGGGACACAAGGGCGTAGCCCACGGCGGTAGACAGCCTGTGGGGGTAGCTGTGGTAAAAGGGGAGGCAGCGCCTCCCGGTTGTATAGTTGCGTGAGGGGTGCGTGATAGCTGCGTGTCCGTGCCCCTCCCCATATTTAGCCAGGCCAGTTTGACCGCTGCGCAACGGGGTCACCGGCGGTCATGAGGTAAATGGTGATATAATAGGATTAGTGCAGAAGGCTTGTCATGATAAGCCACTGCGTAGCAATTCTGTAAACTACCCGTCCGTCTGTTGCCGTATTACCACAACCTCCCCTTCAAGGGCTGCGGGGCTCCCGAGCCACCAGACCTTGAACCTGGGGATACGGCAGCCTCTGTCTGCGCACGACAACATCTTCCTGGGGCACAGCTCGGTGGAGGACAGCTCTGGCTATACAGGCTCCGCGGGACACTCGCTGCTCGGTCTGGCTGTGGTTGGATATCAGCATTGTCAAATTGTCAACTCCCGGTTGGCTTCCAGCCGTGGGTTGGCGACAGCCAGGCCCCGTCGTTGGAAGTTTTGCCTTGTTTGCAGGACTAGTTCTGTCTCGGCTGGTAACTGGACACGGAGGCCTAGGCTCACTCTGGAGGCTCCCAAGGGGGGAATAACGATGGAGGAAGGCGTGTAAAATTCCATGGGGCGCCTGCCTGGTCCAGGTTGCTTGGCCTCTTAGCTCCCACTCGGATGGGGACGGCTGTCATCAGCAGGGGACACATCGCTTCAGCTTCACCCTCTGGGGCCGCCACTTCCATCTCAGTGGCCGCTTCTCCTCCTGCAGGCTCGCTGCTGGCCGGCAGGGGCTCCATGTCAGTATCAGGGTTCCAGATGGCATCCCTAGGTGGCTCTGGGGCTGGCAGCGGCGGCGGTGGTTCGTTGGGTTGGTGCTGCAGGTTCTCTTCTACAGGGTCGCGATCCTGGCCGCTAGGCTGTGGGGCGGCGGCTGCCGGCTGGTACACTGGGAACTGTCCTGGGTCACTAGCTGGCAGCGCCGCAGCTCCGGCGGGCAGCTCAGTGGCGTCCTCGTCGCCGTCCAGGTCGCCTTGGATGTCTGTTGGAATCTGATGGACAGTTACATCTCCGGTGTATTTGCGCAGTCGGCCTACATGCGCGGTGATTTCCGAGATCTTGGCTGTTGGAGAGGCAGGTTTGATGACATAATGGACGTCTGTGGCTTGTCTCACTATCTTCCAAGGGCCAGTCCATCTCTTGGTAATCTTGGCTGACTTCCCTGGCACCAGGCGGGGGGCCAGATACCAGACCAGGTCTCCAACTTCGTACTTGGCCGTGCCTTCGTAGGCGGCCGCGCTCCTTCGGATGGTTCCCTCCTCTCGCTGCTGGATTGCGTCGTACACGGCATGGTAGCGTTGCAGGAGAGCTTGGACGTTGGCTGGGACTGAGGCATACTCAGTGTCTGGCAGCCGGAGCACCATGTCCACCGGAAGCTTGGCCTCTCTCCCGAAGTAGGCCAGGAACGGGGTCACGCCAGTGGATCTGCAGGCTTTGGTATTGTAGGCGAAGGCAATGGCAGGCAAGTGTGGCTCCCAGTTGTTGTCGTCTCTGTCTAGGAACAGCCGCATGCCTGTGTTGAGCGTCCGATGGAACCTCTCCACCCGGTTGGACTGCGGGTTGTAGGGCGGTGGATGTGTCAGGCCAATCTCGAGCTTGGAGGCCAGTTCCTTGAATACCTGGCCAGTAAACTCCATCCCATTGTCGGAGTGGATCTTCAGGGGACATCCGAACGTGGCCAGTGCGCTTGTTGGGGATGGCGTAGAGGCTGACAAACCGGCTGAACCCATCCTGACAGGTGAGGATGTAGCGGTTCCCGGCTGGTGTCTCTGGCAGGGGCCCCACCAGGTCAATAAACAGGACTTGCTGTGGATACCCCTGGCGGGAGGGCACGTGTATCCCTAACTTCAACCTTTCCTTGGTGACCTTCTGTACACACTCAGGGCAAGTCTGAACCATCAGGCGGACGTCACGGGACAGGTTGGGCCACCAGAAATGCATGGCGACGCGGGCAAAAGTAGCGTCCATCCCAAAGTGCCCGGCCATGGGGGTCCCATGGGCCAGGAAAAACGCGTCCTGCTGGAGGGCCGAAGGCAGCAGGTATCTTGTCCTCTCTCCTGTCAGGGTCTGGTCGGTGGTGGTGAGGCAGCCATGCTCGTCGAGTCCCAGGGCTGCGAAGCGGCTGGCGTACTGCTGCTTGTCCCGTTCCTTGCCTCGCAGCTCAGCCTTAGTTGGGGCTTTGCCGTCGGCCACCCACTGGCGGACACGGAGCAAGAGGGGATCCTGTGTCTGTGCCTCTAAAACTCTGGCCGGGTCCAGCCGTGCTGCAGAGGGCCTGCCAGCTGCGGGCTCCCCTAGCTGGCAAAGGGTGTGAATGTACTCAGCCTGCTCTGCTAATTCTTCGGCGGTGGCTGTCGGCATATTATTGTCCTCCCGGCGGCTGAGGGCGTCAGCATTGGTGTTCTGGGTGCCAGGACGATGGCAGACAGTGAAATCTAGGGCCGCTAGCTCCTCCTGCCAGCGGGCCACCATCCCTGTGGATGTGTTCAGCGACTTCATCTGTAGCAAGGCTGAGGAATCAGTGTTAATCTGGAAACTACGGTAGGACAAGATGCCGTGGAATTTCCGAATTCCATACATGATGGCGGCCATCTCTCCCTTCCAGGACGGGTAGCGAGTCTCGGGGTCGGTTGTCTTGTGCCCCACGGCGGCAATAAGCCTCTCCTTGCCGTCCTGGCATTGGCTGAGTAT
Organism: Acartia tonsa; assembly: GCF_053477335.1. Classification (NCBI taxonomy): domain Eukaryota; kingdom Metazoa; phylum Arthropoda; class Copepoda; order Calanoida; family Acartiidae; genus Acartia; species Acartia tonsa. Next base: position 32,006,271 of record NC_137273.1, read on the forward strand.
GGCAGAGATGGCGCGGCTGCTGAAGTCTGTGGTGAGCTGGAACACGGCCGGTAAGTCAAACCTGGGTGGCGCTCGGATGGGGGCTTGGCGAAACTTGTCCTTGAGCTGTAGCAGCTGGGCTTCCATCTCAGCCGTCCAGGTCAGTGTCTTGGCCGTTTTCTGCCAATTCATCTCGTAGGTGAGGTCGGCATACTCTGGGATGAACAGGCGGTAGTAGCCAAAGAACCCCAGGAGCGCCAGCAAGTCCTTGGGGGTGATGGGGGCCGGCCAGTCAAGGATGAGGTCAATATAATCCTCTTGCATGGCTATCCCCTCACGGCTGAGGGTGTGGCCCAGATAGTCCACTTTGGCTCGAAACAGCTTGGTCTTGGCTTGCTTGAGGCGGATTCCTCCCCTGCGGTGGGCTTCCAAGACTTCCCGGAGCCTAGCCAGGTGGGCCCAGGTATCCTGGTGAAAGGTCAGGACGTCATCAAGATATGACTGGAGGTTGGCCGTGCCTAATGGGTTCAGGACTCCTGCAATGAATCTGGAGTAGACAGATGGTGCTGTAGCTAGGCCAAAGGGCATCCTTTTCCATTGGTACAAGCCTCTGGGGGTGGTGAAGGCGGTGCAGGGCCGGCTGTCCTCGGTCACTCGGATGGTGTAGTACGCAGCCACCGCGTCTAAGGCACTGTAGACGCGGTGTCCTCCCGCTCGTTCTACCAGCTGCTGGATCCTGGGCAAGGGGTAGCTGTCCAGCTCAAGGCACTTGTTGAGGGCCCTGTAGTCGACGGCCCAGCGGGTGCTCCCGTCCTTCTTCTTGATGGGCACCAGGGGGCTGCTCCAGGCGGAGTCTGAAGGCTCTATGACTCCCTCTTGCAGCCAGGTGTCCAGTTGCTTCTCCAGCTCAGCCTCCTGCCGCGGGTTCAGATCCCTAAATCTCTGGCGGATCGGCTGGGTCCCTGGCTTGAGGCGCAGCTGTAACTCTACTACATCAGTGCAGCCGGGGGTAGAGTTTGAGAAGACGTCTCTGTACTCTGACAACATGGTCCAGACCTCCTTCTTGAGCAGGGGGTCCTTGCGCAGAAATTCGTTCTCCTCCATCTCAAGGGCTGCCCACAGCTCCTGCATATCTGGGGGCTCAACAGGCTCTTGGAACGAATGAATACGAGGGGGAGGCTTGTCAGAAACCTCCAGAATGTCGGGCTTGACCAGCTCCCCAGCCACGGGGAGGCCGGCGTTCAGCAGGAGAGGCATCTCCCCCTCATTTACCACCAGCACTCGGAACACGCTGGCGGAGCCAGGCCTGTGGGCATACAGGCCTTCTGGGATGACAAGATACTCCCCAAACCTCTGTTCTGGGGCAGATAGTTGGATGGCATCCTTGGTACGGTGCCCCACTAGTTCAACAGGGACAGCCATGACACCGCGGCCAGGCAGGACCACCCTCTTGGCCGTACGGAGTTGGGGTGGTTGGCCATCAGTTGGAGTGACAGCGCTTAGCCTGTACGTGGCTGGCACGGGGTCAGCTTCAGCTCCGGGAGCCACCGGCCGCGATTTGACGGGCTCTGCGTCGGGAGGGGCTGAGGTGTTGGAGCCAGGCGTGGCTCCGAGGGCGTCCGGCCACGATTTGACGGGCTCGGCGCTGGGAGAGGCCGGGGCGCCGGGACCAGCCTGGGCTCCGTGGGCGTTCGGCCGCGACTTGACGGGCTCGGCGCTGGGAGAGGCTGAGGCATCAGAGCCATGCGTGGCTCTGGGGGCGTCCGGCCACGACTTGACGGGCACGGCGCCGGGAGAGGCTGATTCCTGGGGGTTGAGTGTGGCTCCGGGTGCATCAGACCGCGACTTGACGGGCCTGGACTCGGACTTGGCCGGTTGGATTGCTGGGGGCCCCAGGTAGAGGGGGCCAGGTGGACACGGCTGGCCGTTGATGAAGGTGTCGGCGGAGAAGATTGGCTCTGGAGGGCTGGAAATCTCGGGGAACGTCGTTGGCAGGTTCTCCAGAGGCACCTTGGGCACTGGGGGCAACCCCATGGCTAGCAGGTTGGTCCCCCTGTGGGCGTTTAGCGCAGCATCCACCCAGTGCGTGCCTTTCTCAACTACACGCGGCTGCTCTGGCAGTGGGCCTGGCAGAGGCCCCTCGTAACTCAACTCTCTCTCGGCTGTCTCCCGGTCGATGGGGACGCCACGGAGTGGGATAAACTCCCCACGCACCCACAAGCAGGGGGGTTGCATGTCGAAACAGAGCCTAGTTCCGAACTCCTTGAGAAAATACCCTCCTAGGTTCAGAGGGTGTGAGAGATTCCGTACCACAGTCACGTGGTACAGATGGAGTATAAGAGTGTGTGAAACTGCCATATATAATTCATATAATTTTCCAATTACCTGGAGGGGCTGCCCTTCCTCATTAGCAGTCAGGATTTGGGTGTTGTCTGGAACCAACATGCGCTGCATGCCCATTGCGTGCATGAGGTGTTCAGAAATGACGGCAGACCCTGGTACACGGTTGCCAGAATCTACCATGGCATCAACCTGTACGTGCTGGGCAGGGTCAGGAGTAGGAAACCTCACCCTGATGTGGCAGGGGAAGTGGAGGTCCTGCCCTGGAGACAGGGGGGCCTCCCGCTCGGCTGGGGTCGGCAGAAACTTCGGCGGTGGCCGAACCGCAGCTATGGTAGTATCGCTTACCATGGTGTGTGTGTGTGTAGACCGCTGGTGGTGGCTTAGACTGTAGTTTCGAATCACTAGAGCTTATCAATTATCACTGGGTCAACAATTTTATATTTCTTTTTATCACTTGGTTGACATTTATACACACTTATGTGTAGTTATCACTAGGAGCTCTAGGTGTGATTCTGGAAGCACCGGCAGCAGGGAATGTCCGTCCTGCAAGGGTCAGATGGATGGCGGCGGCAGGGAATGTCCCGTCCTGCAGCGCCGCTGGTTCGAATCCCGAAAGATGGCGGCAGGGAATGGCCCTTCCTGCAGCGCCTCGGGTTCGAATCCTGGGAGGCAGCGGCAGGGAATGTCCCGTCCTGCCGTGCCTTTGGCTCAAATTCTGCTATCCGTTGCAGTGGTAGGCCTTACTTGTGTGCTGAAGCTTCGCAGCCACACATTGCCTTCTCAGGGAGACCAGCACCTAGCTGTCCGTCTCGTAGGTTTGGCCTGGGTGTCCTGGGGCTTGTCCCAGCTACACTTGCCAATTTAGACTCAGTTTTGTAGCCGTCTGAGCTAAATTATCCGATTACCGATTACCTAGCGCTACTCCTACACGGTACGGAAAAAACGCCGTAAACTGGCGCTTTTAGCAGGCTAAATCTGCTTGCCGTAGGCCAGAGGCCTACATAATGCGTTCAAATGATGGAAAATCGACCTAAAAAGGCCGTCTCACGGGTCAGTTGGCTTCTCAGTTGGCAGCTGACTGTCCCCTTACTTGCAAAAGGGTCCAATCAGAGGTAGAATAGGCTAATTTCTGTAGGGCTCGATTGAAACACGCTGACACCAAGATGTGGTAAGCCGAAGCGTTTCAGCTCACCGGTTGCGAGTTCGAATCCAACGAGCCCTAGCCTTGAAGTATTCTACCAAAACAAACTAGCAGGATTTAGTCATACAGAAATTATATATTTAACTGAATACATTTACAATGGATGTTTAATATATATATACAACAGATTATAACAATAGGTTAGGTTTGAAGGGGGTGTGGGACACAAGGGCGTAGCCCACGGCGGTAGACAGCCTGTGGGGGTAGCTGTGGTAAAAGGGGAGGCAGCGCCTCCCGGTTGTATAGTTGCGTGAGGGGCGCGTGATAGCTGCGTGTCCGTGCCCCTCCCCATATTTAGCCAGGCCAGTTTGACCGCTGCGCAACGGGGTCACCGGCGGTCATGAGGTAAATGGTGATATAATAGGATTAGTGCAGAAGGCTTGTCATGATAAGCCACTGCGTAGCAATTCTGTAAACTACCCGTCCGTCTGTTGCCGTATTACCACATTCCCATCCAAATTGGTTTGGGGGAATGTCAACAGCATACTCTAGGCTTGTAACTGCCCCCCCCCCCCCTGCCCTGATTCAAAATCTAACTTATTCATCTAAAACGTAACTATCTAAAAAGCTTAATAGGATATGCATTATGTATATCATTTTTTGTGTATATTCCTATATCACCTAACTGATTATCTGATTTTAACTCAAGGCTTACACAAACCTGACCTTTGCATATCTATATCTGGTATAAGGTGGTTGTCAAAAACTCAATTGGGTGGATCAAAATTTACAGTTGTGCTTTGCACACACCCCTGGCTGAAACCTGTGCACGCCACTGCATTTAATTGGTCTTTTGATGATTATTCATTTGTTAAACATAACAAAGCTTTTAAGAATTTAACATAATGTGGCATTTAACATTTTTAAACAAATTTGCATTGTGATGAAATAAATTATGTAGAACTAATTAATGCAACAATTATCTATCTATTCAACTTGTGTATTTATTTACATTATCAACATATTACCGCTTGAGTTGTTCATTTCCATACTTTTTAGAATTGTTTTAGGCTATTTATTTTTAGGTGGTTTAAGGGTATTTTTACTCTTTCCCTACCACTTAGAAATACCGATCACTTAAATGCTAAGGTGGAAGACGCTAATTTATCTTAAAATACTGTATTATTGTGATTGTACATTATTATTTAAACTTGATATAATAAGATGCTATACATAATTTTTCTGTATGGCCTAGAACTCGTTTTAATCCCACGGATTATTTGGTTTCTGGAAAAAAAACCCTACCTGGTCTCTAGGTAAAGATTTTCCTTCGTACACAGCCAACTCTGTTCGGTTGAAACACAGGTCACCCTAAAAGAAACAAGTATTTATAAAAGCATTGCAAACAACCATCCGCATAGCTCTAAATCATATTGCAAATTCGGCATTTATAGCGATTTTACCGTTTTACAATTAACATGTGAAGCACCAAAAATCATGGAATGGACAATAACAAAGTTAGTTATAAAGCAGATGTTGAATTGGCATAGCAAAAAAGCATATGCAGAACTCAAAGAAAATCATGAAACCTTAAAAAAATAAGGTTTATTTCTTTGGGCATAGCCGACAGACAGATGCTCATGATCATAGGCAAATTCAATGAAAATCTCAGGTATCTTCAACAGCAATCAAGAGCACGACATTTCCCACATAGCTTTAAATGAAAGAAAATCAAACTTATTTACCCAACTATATATTTATTTTGCAAACTCAACTCATAAAAACATGAAAACCTTTTCATTTAAAAATCATAAAAACAAGAGCGATAACATTCAACGAAAGAGAGAAATAAGGTGGATAAAAGAAGCTTACAAAAAAAGACAATGGGACAATGGAAGAAATCAGTATACTCCATAATTGTTGATAGATAAATTAGGTAAAAATCAATGATGGAAAAGTTTGGACTCTACTTCTTAGTATAGACTAACTACAGTGTGTTTTTTTTTATGAGAACTTTTTTGAAAGCAATTTTACCCCACTTATAGTTATCAGAATTTAATGATTAATGGCTTATTTTCTTCGTTTTTTAAGGCAATTAATAGAACAACAAAAAAATATCTCAGTTTTTATTTAAAAAGTACAGTAAAATCTAAATTTCAAAACTTAGGTGTCAACATATAAAAATGGTTTTAGCGCATTTTTCTTAAAAAAAAGAATTTTCTGTAGTCGACTTTGGGGGGCCAGTACTCCCTCCCTGGTTGAGATATGACCTTCAAACTTTGATATGTTCTAGTACATGTCCCTAATAGTATCTGTATACATTTTTAGCTCTATATCTCAACTTTGAAGTGTTTGGCAGCCATTCTTGCAAAAGGTTGATTATTTGAGCATAAGAAAAATGCGCTAAAATTCTATAACAAAAAAGTTCTAGGCATTTTAAAATGACATTTTATGTACAATGAAAATTTTGAAAGAATTGCAATGCTCATGTTGAAAACTTTGAAATTAAACTATGTGGCCTAGAAACAAAATTATAAGCTTATTTTTGTCATAAATTTAGGTTTCCAGTAAGTAATTATATTTTTACAATAAAAATACCCATTTTTATAGTCAAAATCATTAAAAAAAATTAAGTTTTACTTGCGTTGTACCGAATGTACTGTAGCCAATCAGAAGGCTGAATCAGCTTAACAACCAATCACAGCTAAGCTTGTATTAGTTTACCCCTTTGTTTCCGCTATGATTTTCGTTTAAAAATGCAATTTAAATCGAATTTTTTTCATAGATTTTGACAATGAAATGTAGTGTTTTTATTGTAAAAATGTAATCAGTTACAGGCAATCTAAGTTACTGACAAAGATAAGGTTATAATTTTGTGTCTAGACGACGTAATTTAATATTGTTTTTTCTTTTATGAGCATTGGAAATCTTTCAAAAATTCCATTGTACATAAAATGCTATTTTGAAATGCCTAGAACTTTTTTGTTATTGAAGCTGAAGGCTTTAGATTTGGGGTATTGGGTCTTCTTGTGGCAGTCTTTCAGCAGTTAAAGCGTGTTATTTCTTGCAGGCGTCCTTTAATCATTAAATTCTGATAACTATAAGTGGGGTAAAATTGCTTTCAAAAAAGTTCTCATAAAAAAAACACACTGTATAAAGCAAATTAAACCCAAAAAGTTTTTAAGCCAACAAATGAGAGATAATGTATTCCTTTACTTTATTTGACAGTTTTATTACAGTCCATTGTCCTACACCCTCCTTGGTAACGGGATTAATATGATGTTAGTATGTAAGACAAGTAGATCTACAAACAGAGCTTGAGCTTTATATCACAGCGATGCTACTGATGATGCCTCTAGTCAGCAAATTTTTAGAGCGGCTCACCTAATAGCAATCTTTAAATCAAAATGGCAGTGGTGAGCCGGGAAACACTTTGGAAACACCCACCGGCTCAATGGTATCGCAAAATGACTACTGCCACTGAGGCGGTGGGTGTTTCCAAAGTTTTCCCTGCTCACAACTGCCATTTTGATTAAAGGATCCATGTTTTATTGGCCGCACTAACCGTCATTTTTTTCTTTCCCGAAAAAGGGAAGGGGGGAAGAAAAAAAGAGATGGGAGAAAAGGGGTTTTTACCCTTCTCTTTAGAAGAGATTTTCTTCCCCCCTTCCCTTTTTCGGGAAAGAAAAAAATGACGTAACTGGAATCATGTTCCGCAAAAGTAATACAAAATCGGGAAAGATTGTTATGTGTCTAGCTTGCTACAGAAAAAAGTTGATATCCTACTGACGGAAATGAAAAATCAATCCTCCTGATATTTCATGATTACTTACAATTATAAAACATGTAAACGAAAAGGAATTTATAATATACGTGGATATTGTTACTATATTTATGTATATCTTGATAAAATGTTTCTTCCAGCTAGCTATTATAACGATACACCTCTCCCTCCCTCCTATGACTTTACCCAATGACTTATATTAGCAACATGAATTGACGGAAAAAAAATCCCCGAATTCAACTATTCATATAATAGCTGACTTATTAAAGGATTTGTAATGTGCTTTACACTAAACCAGAAAATAAATTTTTACACGATATAATTTACGTGAGAAAAGCTATATCTTAAGAAATGCGTCTATTTGCTCCTGACTCTTTATATGAACAAAATTAAAAAAAAACTATGTCCTTTTTTACTCATTCTAAACAAACTATGAATTTAAAAATTTTAAATGTTTATAGATACAAATTACGAATTAAAGAATATAAATCATGTATATTGGAAGTACTAGAGTTGGCTCGATATAATTATCTCCCTATTGGCTAGTTTTCTATATGCATATCTATTTCTCAATAAATCTATTTTCCTCACCCGGCATTACTATCTAAAAGAAAGTAAATATTTAATAATTTAAATGATTTTTTAAAATTATATTTTTTTCTTTACATTACCATCACCAAAGGGTTAATGATGATGATTACAATTTTAGTTTAATATTTGAACACACAAAATGTCGCCACAATCGAATTCTTTTAAAACATAGTTTTCTTAAATTTATCATATTATAAATTTAAATTTTCTTTTTTATGATTAGAAATTAAATACATCAATATAAGGTAAATAGCAACATGAAATGAAAAAAATGAATTTATCTATAATACAAAGTAGAACGATGTCTGTCCGTCTGTCTGTCCGTCTGTCCGTCTGTCCGTCTGAAGCTTAAGATCTCGGTAACCACTGAACCGAATGGGCTCTACTCTTCAGGGTATATACCTATTGGTCCTGCGGTGGTTTTAAGCTATTTTCTTGGGGGGTGGGACACCCCCAACCCCCCCAAAAATGAAAATTTACCCCCCCCAAAAAATACTCCTGGTGCTGCTGGTGCAGCTGGTGCTGCTGGTGCAGGTGGTGCAGCTGGTGCTGCTGGTGCTGGTGCAGAAAATTATTTTTTTTCTTGGGGCAAAGCCCCTAGAGGCTAGGGGCGAAGCCGCTAGTTTTTAATAAAGTAAAATAATGGGTCTTATCGTTCTGGGCAATGAGAGTTTATTATGGATTATTGGAGCACTATGAGTTTTAATCATATATTCCTTGGAAAACTTGAGCTCGTTTATAGACATTTATTTCCTATATAGATCTGACATGGATCTTGAAGCAATTAAGCAGGCCGTTTTGTACATGTTAAAAATTGGAAGATTTCATTAAATAAAAGTAATCGCAAATATACTTAGTAAATGAGATATTATTTTTTTGTTTTAATTTTAAATTCATAAAGGGATTTTTATTACTTTATAACGATTGCAATAGATAAAGCATATTTATTATTAAAGCACAGATAAAACATAGATGTGAAACAACAATATAAAGGCAGTACTTCATGTGATGGACTTGATCCCAGTAAAAGTTGAAAGGACAGATCTATCTTAACTCAAATGTTGAAAGTAGAAAATTTCAGTTTAATTCAACCAAAATGACAGGTGGTAAATGTTCTTACACCCTCCTGCTATTGGTTCAATTAGACATTATCTCTCTTGAGTAATCTCTCTACTCGTTTAAATTAAACAAAATAAAATTAGGAGCAAAGTACAAAATTACATTATAATAAACAGTAAGAACAGAAAGCAATTTGCTAGAAGACGAAAAGGGTCTCTACCAGTTAGTTGTCTGGATTATATATCCATCATAATACATTTATTGCCAAATGAAGGATGAGTTGTAGAAAAACTTTGTGACACAGACCTATCCTAGTTATAGAATAGCTGCACCACTAGAAAAGTGTACCTGGAGATTTGTGAGGCCAATAAGTTTACCTGGAGATTTGTGAGGCCAATAAGTTTACCTGGAGGTTTGTGAGGCCAATAAGTTTACCTGGAGGTTTGTGAGGCCAATAAGTTTACCTGGAGGTTTGTGAGGCCAATAAGTTTACCTGGAGGTTTGTGAGGCCAATAAGTTTACCTGGAGGTTTGTGAGGCCAATAAGTTTACCTGGAGGTTTGTGAGGCCAATAAGTTTACCTGGAGGTTTGTGAGGCCAATAAGTTTACCTGGAGATTTGTGAGGCCAATAAGTTTGACTGGAGATTTGTGAGGCCAATATGTTTACCTTGAGATTCGTGAGGCCAATAAGTTTACCTGGAGGTTTGTGAGGCCAATAAGTTTACCTGGAGGTTTGTGAGGCCAATAAGTTTACACGGGAATTGTGTAACATCTTCTGTACAATATTTGTCATTTATTTTTCATATTATAGTTTGAATCTATGTGAGCTTGTCAAAAAAGATCTCTTAAACGGTTCTACAAGCCATCAATTTCCAAAATTTAACCTTTTTTTTGGGGGAGGTGAACAAATTTGTCTTTTATTTTTCATAAATCAGAAAAAAAGGATAAAACCAAGAAAAGCTTTGCTGTATGGCTTCAAAACCGAATAATATCTGCTGGATTAGAACCGGTTCCTAGGCATACTGAAAATCATGTAAATCATCGTATTACAGACAATTTTAATCTTATAATTTTTTCCTTTTAAAATCGGCGGACAGCAATAGCAATCGATGCAATAAATAACTTGGTTACACAAAGTTGAATGTGACAAATATTATTTCCTGATTGAGCTGCTACAGTGCACAAACTTGATATAACTAAAGTGGCAGGTATTGTCCATAATAATTTGTTTTTCCGCATTTTTTTGTATTAAAGTTTATGTTCTTTTTTGTACACAGCTAATAATCTCTTTAAATTCACTCTTTTTAATTAAATGATATGGTTTGATATAGAAACATAAAAGGGTGGCAACATCCGTAAAAAGAATTTAAAGAAACAAAATTTTATTTTAAAGTTTGAAAGAAAATTTTATGATAATTTATCGCAAAATTGATTCACTGTCAAACTGGGAGAGATAGAACATTGGAATGTAAATCTGTGAGTACTTTAAAAACCTTGAGTTTCCAAACTTTTATCATAAATTTAATCTACGCAAGGGGTAATTCAGTTTATTATGATTAGAATTGTACATCAAGTTATCATTCATTGTCTTATCCCTTAAGATCACTACTATTAAAGGAATATTAAAAGTTATTTACTGCATCATATCATAGACAGCTTTCCGCGGATATTAAAAAGGAAAAATTGGTGAGATTAAAAACCAGATTTGTTGGTCCCGAGGGGCCGAAGGTTCGGTTTAACAAAACTGGTATTAATTTTATAATTTTTATTTTCATTCGTGGAAAATTGTCTGCAATACCATGCTATACATAATTTTTAAGTATGGCTGAGAACTGGTTCTATTCCAGTAGATTTTAATCGGTTTCGAAGCCATACTGGGAAAGAATTTATGTTTTTATATCAGACCATACCAAGAGGAATTGAATAAACAATTTTCACTGATAATTGTATTTTTCTGAAAAATTTATACAAATATATAAATACTTTTTTGGTAAACTTTTATATAACAACATTTTGCGTCAATAAAAATGGATTTTTTAGTTTTAATCTTAAAATAGGCATTTTTTGTCACGATGGCTTTTAATTTAATTTGGTACTAGCGGCTACGCCTCTAGGGGCACTTGCGTTGGGGGAGGGTGAATTCAACTTTCCCCTCCCGCAGAGATAGAAATATGTTAATTTCTTCAAAGTTTGGGGGACGGGTGGGTCAATGACATCTAAGCTTGTTTCAGTTTGGGATTTTTTTTGGGGGAGTGGGGGAATTAAGCAACCCTTTTCCCTCCCCAATTTGACGTTTTTGGGAGGTTTGGTTTGGCTCGGTGGTCTATTTTTAGGTATGAGTGAAATAAATAGTATCAAAAAAATAACTAAGGATTACAACATCCATAAAGGCGAAGCTCAACAAATCAGAAGAAGGATGCTGTGAGTATTGGTGCAAAAAATATGACGTAACAAAAAAAATTAGCCAATGAGAGGCCACTATAAATTTTACCATTGGTCAATAACGGCCTCTCATTGGCTAATTTTTTTTGTTACGTCATATTTTTTGCACCAATACTCACAGCATCCAGAAGAAGTCAAATTAAAAAAGTAGAACCAGGATATTGTTTATTATTATTCCGAATCGTTCTTGACATTGCCATTTCAATTATCAACTTAACATTTATTATTTCAAATAAAACTTTTAGGAATAGTTCCTTTCGTGGCAACGCCACTTAAGGGGCGATACGTCGTATTTTTAAAATGGCTTTTTATAGTTATTTTTAGGTTAGGTTAGGTTATATTGGGTTAGGTGATTGCCCCACAGGGTTAGGCAATTGATCCCGCAGGGTAAGAGCCCCCCACAGTAGCTAGAAATAGAAGAAAATCTACTCTGAAAAATACGAAGAATCGCTCCTTAAGGTGCGTTGCCACGAAAGGGACTATACCCAAACTTTTTTTATTCATCTTGTTTTGAAGTAACGTACGGACACTCTAGCAATGATCATAGAGTTGCTACACTTTCCTAAGTTTACCTTATTATTATAGAAATCATCATGCAGTTCCGACAGACCCTAATTATAGACAAGTTTTCCTTTAATGAATTTTTATATTATTAATAAATCTTTAAATTATCTAATATTTAACTAATATTCTATGATCTATCATATCTTATGAAATCATTGTTAAAGAATTATAAATTTATATTTTGGTTTAAATAAAAATCAAAAATAAGTATTTTAAGTTTTATAACAAAATTTGTAAAAATAACTTAATATCGCATTAAATCATATTTTGAATGAAGTAATTATATGGCTAAATATAAACTAAATTGTTTATTGATAAGATAATAGCTGATAATATGATGCACGTACATCCCCAATGATGATACATAAAGTTACCCATCCTGAAGATTAAAATCAGTGCTTGTTGAAATCTTTGGACATTAAACTTAATAAACCAATCAATCGAAATTCAATAAAAGTCCCAAAAGTTGTTTAAATATTTAGCCAACGTTTAAGAAAACATTATTATAAAACTTTGGGGACTAGTGTATCAAACAGCTTAATGTCCGCTTCATTCCCTGTGACAAATGTTTTCATTGAATAATAAAGTTACAGTCATTTTATGTAACTTATCATGTAAAAAGTTAACTAGTGATGGACAAACGGACATACTTCAATCATATAATAGCTGCGCTATCAAAAACTCAAAAGATTGGCAGGCATTGCCAATAAATCACAAAAGTTGCCAATTATAAAAATATGCACATTTTTAGAACAAATAAATATTGCACATAACTCACTTGAAAACCATTCAATTACTGATTAAGAAAATTACAAACACGACACCTAAGACGTAGGAGGGGGAGGGGGGGTAACCAAAGAAACAAAAGGGTATCGTCATGATTTTAGTACCCAAAGAAACTTCTTTGACGGAGAGTAAGCAAAAAACGTCCATTCAAAATAACATAAAGATTTCAAATGAAACCAGAATAATTATGTGCAAAAAACGTAATATAACATTTAAAGTTGGACAAAAAAATAACAGTTAATTTTAATTTGCAAAATACTAGAATTTAGTAAAATTTTAATATACATTAGAATTTTGAAAATGTAAATGATGTTAACGAAGTCATGAAACTAAAGTAATTTTACTTTAGGCAAACAAAGTGACACACAAAGTGACGGACAGACAACTTAAAAAAACATTAAAAAGGGTTCTATGGGTCATTTTGGAAGGGCACCCTACTCCAAAAAGTTTTGATGTTTGATGCTTTTTTTGTAAGAATATAAGAACATCATGAAATAAGCGCAGTAGACGCATCTAAAGTCACACAATCGGTGCGAATATAAAACTGCAAAAATAAAATCAACTATTATATAAAATATTATGGTATTGTTTTATCTGGAGCTTAAAATTTCGATAAATATCGAACTGTTGGAGTTTCACGATTTCGCATAGGCCCTGAGATGTTTTTTTTATGCTATATTATATAGTTTAGGTATGGTTTTAGGCTATTTTCTTCCAGAGAAGCCACTGTTAGTAAAAACTGCTTGCATAATTAGATTTTAAAAATGAAACTTTTCTATTTTTATGATGGTCTGTTTTTATGTCTGACTGTCTCTTAAATATGGCTGTGATTGTAAATTTTCTTGATGTTAACCTGATTTCCTTGGTGATTAGGTATAATATGAAATGCAAATAATGAAAAAAAAAATCCAAATTAAAAAAACATCTATAATCCTATTTCTTTGGTTATTGTTCGTTTGTCTTTTTGTCTTACTTATTTAGATTCGCTATTTTTGAAAACTTTAATCCTCATTAAAGTGTTTTGGAAAACATCCAAAATATGTTTTTTTGCTGCTTTTAAAAAACACCGCCTTATAGCGCTGCGTGCGTTTGTAAAATAACAGCTAACCAGCAGATTTAGAATGTACACAAGTTTTAAAAGTACAAGATCAAAAACCACTAGAATACTACTTCTAAATGTTACGGGTATAGTCCCTTTCGTGGCAACGCCTTTTAAGGGGTGATTCGTCGTATTTTTACAGTAGCTATTGAGAGGTTATTTCAGGTTAGGTTAAGTTAGGAAATGTAACTGCCCCCGTCAGGATCTAGAAATAGGAGAAAAGCTACTGTGAAAATACGACGAATCGCCCCTAAGAGGAAAGGGACCATACCCAATGTTTCATTTACATTTAGTTTTTAAATTCTTCTACTTGAAATATCATTGTAAAACTCAAGAAAAACTAATATGTACATTATACAAAATAAATATTGTTCAAAAACAGTGCCTAAATTACCCTACCATCATTTGCATTATACACGCGATGAATATGCTTTTACAGTACGGCTTCGAAACCGATTAATATCCACTGTATTAGAATCGGTTCTAAAACATACTGAAAAACTATGCATATCATCGAATTACAAAGTTGAATTATTCTGGTTGGATAAAAATGATCCCACACTATATGTAGTAAAACTTTGGATACTTGATTTGCAAAGTAGCAGTGTCTAAGCTTTCTACAACAGTTAGGGAGTTGAATCCATTTTTATAGAAGCAGAAATATAATCTATGATTATGGTTTGGACCCTCTAAAACTGTAATCTACCTTTCCATTTTCCCCTCTCTTAGTGAAGATATCTTCAACGCCGATACGATTTTTGAAATGTAAGATTCTACTTTCCCTTCTCTTGGTGAAGATATCTTCAACGCCGATACGATTTTTGAAATGTAAGATTCCACTTTCCCCTCTCTTGGTGAAGATATCTTCAACGCCGATACGATTTTTGAAATTTAAGATTCCACTTTTGCCTCTCTTGGTGAAGATATCTTCAAAAAGAGAGACAAAAGTAGAATCTTATATTTCAAAAATCGTATCGGCGTTGAAGATATCTTCACCAAGAGAGGGGAAAGTGGAAAGGTAGATTACAGTTTTAGAGGGTCCTAACCATAATCATAGATTATATTTCTGCTTCTATAAAAATGGATTCAACTCCCTAACTGTACAAATAATTTTGATCTACTGAAGGTATACTTTGTTTATGATAATTGGGATGTACATCAATTTATTCTCCATCGTCCTATCACTTACTTATTTAGCTCACTGTAAGTTACCCATCACCTTTGCGCTTTGTAAATAATTTAATATACAGGGATAATTCTGGTCATAAGTAGCTCAGCAATGACAAGCTAAACAGATTTTTGGTGAAAATTGCAAAATTATGTAACTTTATGCTTTCACTAATATCTAAAATTGTACCATTCGGATCCCCCAACAGGGGATGTGACTTTTTTTACCCCCCCCCCCCCACTTTTTTAGCTGTAGTATTAATGGGATTTATCGAGGTAGTATAGATCCTTTTCATGTAGGGTGTAGTGGGGTGGACCCCCCCATAACCCTTCCTCTTCTTTAAAATTTATAAATATGCCAACAAACAAAGGAAATATTTCTAGTTCACTATTGGATGACTTACACAGCATAATATTTAGAGTAGCTGCGCTACTACGAATCTTCCCAAAGTCTAACAACAATTGTAAAGCAATAAAGTTACAGTATAGACAATCAAATAATTAGATGTTTTTTTTGTATCATAAACAACTAAGGAAACCGCCAAAATCTTCTTCAATATTCGGCGAAAAAAAAGCTTAGATTTTTTTCATTGTTTCACAAGAAATTAACATTAACCAGGTGGGGCGTTTTATTCTTAACACACACATAAACACACACACATACAAACACACACACATAAACACACACACACACACGCGCGCGCATGCACAAACACACACATCCTGTTGATAGAAGCTTAGCATCACTTGCTTAGGATAATTTTAAAAGGTTTAATGGAATGAATTTGTGAGGAGGGTAATAATTTTAAACTTTCATAAAAATAGTTTACATTATTTTTATCATTTTACTGTATTATAATTTACTAGAGGCTACGCCCCTAGAAGCCTCTAGAAGGGCATTCAAGGTGGGAGAGGGAAAATTCGGCTCTTCCCCCAATTTCAATATGAGTTTTAATAAGAAAAAGTAAAAACATAGGGGGGGGGGGCGTTTCTTCTAATGGGAGGGTGAAAAACCCTCCCCCAAATAGTTAGAATCCTTCTCTGGACCTATAAGAAGCTTCACTGTAAACGAGCACCAGATCGGTTCAGCAGTTAGTGAAATCATTCGCTACAGAAAAATAAGCTTACTACTTTAAAATAGAATTTTCATATTAATAAGAGTATTCTAAGCTTATTTTTGAGAAATAACTTAAAACTGTCATCGATATATATAAATTTTTATATCAAATATTAGTCATCCACAACATGAAATATGTATTCAATAACTTAAATTGTTTTTAAAAATTTAAATTAGGAACGAAATAAAGTTAATTCCTTATCAACAAGTTTATTTTCAACTTTTAATAAGCATTTATTTAAAGTTTAAATTTATAAATAAACCTAAAATCAGTTTTAAAAGAGAAAAATAATCAGTTTAACCTTTTCTCAATTTGTAACTTATATAAATAATTACTAGCGGCTTCGCCCCTAGCCTCTAGGGGCTTTGCCCCAAGAGGTTTGATCAACCTTTTTTTGTGTTATTTAAATCTAAAAAGAAAATCAACAAAATAATTTTTTTTTGAAGGGGGGGGGAAAGGATTTTTTTTTTGGGGGGGGAGGCTAGATATACCACACTTTTCTGGGATCTTGCCAAGTCAATTCTCAACTGTTGGGAATATCAAAGGATGACTCCATGCAAAATTTTAGCCGGATCCGGCCAAAACCGGCCGTGAATTTTATAAAAAACCGGTTTTTTCCGGTTTTTAGGGGGTATCTGTAAATCGATTCAGCTGGAGCAAAACCGGTTGGAGGTACAAAAAATTTTACTTCACATGAAATTTAGCCAATGTAATTGCCTACAAAAATGTACTTCATCATCAACTTGATTGGACAACTCTTTCCCCTCCTAAATGTCCATTAAAATCTCGGAAACGGCAAAAATCGCCAAAAATCACGCCTTCGGCGGCGAATAACGGCTAAACGGTCAGCCGGAGGCGAAAGAAACATAAATAAAGAAATGTCCGCCTCAAAAAGTTGTTCCACATCAAAGATTTGCTTTAAGTCTCTAAAACGACTCCTTCCCCTCCTTTAAGGGGAAAAAATGAAAAAACGTGATTTTCAAAAGTATGCCCACTTCGTGGGTGTGGGGGGCACTGAACCTGTCACCCCAGGGTCACCAAATATAAAGTCTAGGCAGCCCACAATGCTGAATTTTCACCAAGTGAAAGTCTTGTGTCATTATCTCTTTTGAGAAAAAAGTTATTAATTAATTAAAATTTCAAATTGTGATTTTTTGATGGATTTCTTTGATGAAATGACAGGCCAGTCAATTTTTAGGCCATTTTTTGCGGTTTTTAGGCCGTCAAGCCCAAACGGTTTGAGATAATCTTACAGGACCTTTTGCCCAACCTAAGTCTGGTTATTTGTGAGGTCTAGGAAAAAAAATCAGACTTACGCAAAAGATTATAATTAGAATCTTTACACAGAAAAATGGCACAAGGTGAGTGATAGAGGGGGCAAAATGAGCCGACCAGCGATTTTTGACGGCGCGCAGCGACGTCGTGCTTCATCCAATCGGGGATTTTTTTTTTCTTAGACCTCACAAATAACCAGACTTAGGTTGGGCAAAAGGTCCCGTGAGATTATCTCAAACCGTTTGGGCGTGGCGGGCCAAAAACCGCAAAAAATGGCCTAAAAGTTGACCAGCCTGTCATTTCATCAAAGAAATCCATCAAAAAATCAAAATTTGAAATTTTAATTAATTAATAACTTTTTTCTCAAAAGAGATAATGACACAAGACTTTCACTTGGTGAAAATTCAGCATTGTGGGCTGCCTAGACTTTTTATTTGGTGACCCTGGGGTGACAGGTTCAGTGCCCCCCACACCCACGAAGTGGACATACTTTTGAAAATCACGTTTTTTCATTTTTTCCCCTTAAAGGAGGGAAAGGAGTCGTTTTAGAGACTTCAAGCATCTCATTGATGTTGAACAACTTTTTGAGGCGGACATTTCTTTATTTATGTTTCATTCGCCTCCGGCTGACCGTTTAGCCGTTATTCGCCGCCGAAGGCGTGATTTTTGGCGATTTTTGCCGTTTCCGAGATTTTAATGGACATTTAGGAGGGGAAAGAGTTGTCCAATCAAGTTGATGATGAAGTACATTTTTGTAGGCAATTACATTGGCTAAATTTCATGTGAAGTAAAATTTTTTGTACCTCCAACCGGTTTTGCTCCAGCTGAATCGATTTACAGATACCCCCCAAAAAACCGGAAAAAACCGGTTTTTTATAAAATTCACGGCCTGTTTTGGCCGGATCCGGCTAAAATTTTGCATGGAGTCATCCTTTGATATTCCCAACAGTTGATACTTGACTTGGCAAGATCCCAGAAAAGTGTGGTATATCTAGGGGAGGCCCGGAGGGGGGTGGGTAGTCGATTCTTTCTTTTTCAATTTTAGGTAATTTTTCCTTTTCTGGGGGTTTAGGGTTGACAGACAGACATCGTACTACTTTGTATTAAAGATAAATTTATTTCTAGTATGGCTTCAAATCGGATTAATATTCACTAGATTAAAACCGGTTCTATGCCATACTGAAAAATCATGTATGATATCGTATTATAGACATTTTCTACGAATATTTAAAAAAATAGACTTAATACCATTTTGTTTGCCTGCGCCTTCGGCCCCTCGGGGCTAAAAAACTGGAATTAATCGAATAAATTTTTTATTTTACTATCCACGGATAAGCATCTATAATACGATGCGATAAATAACTATTACAAATTTAAATTTATAAATAAACCTAAAATCATTTTTAATAGAGAAAAATAATTAGCTTAACCTTTGTTGAAGTTATAACTTATCTTATTATAGATTTATTATAAAACAATGATGACAATCAGTGTTTGGCAGCTGCACCTCTAACCGCACGGCTGCCGCTGAATGCTTTGTTGCGGCTTCGGCTTTTAGTGGCTGCGGGTTAAGGGCTTAGTTCAATAATTCGAAATGTCCGTCCTTTCATCTGTCTGTTAAAAAAGATCAGGGAAAATGTAAATATATCAGCTGCTTTTCGAGATGAATTTTATGTCTGTGAGTGCCTTGGGTCGGCTGTGGCTGCGACTTCGGATGGCCATTGCTAAGGTTGGCTACACAGAGTTTGGCAGATGATAGCTGCGGCTTAAAGTGGCTATTTCTCAAGGAAAATTCAAAATGTCCGTCAGTCAGTCTGTCCTTCTGTAAGAAAAGAGGTTTGGGGAAACATGAATATATCGGCTATTTTTCAAGATAGGCGGCTAACTTTTTTTGTGTATATTTTACCAGTATCAAAGAACATCCAGTATATTCATTTTTTTCATTCATCAGACGCATCTCTCTTTTTGACTGTGAAGGCCAGAGAATACGGACACCTTGTTCCTCCATGAATTCCTGCTGTCTTTGGCAAGTTTCTCAGCTTCTCCCCATGTTAATTCCAAATCAAAGAGGTCCTTTTCAGTGCTCCGCCTCCAGGTCATTTTTGGTTGTCCCCGATTACGTTTACCAGTGGTGGGGTTCCATTTTAAGCACTTTTTTGGAAACCTATTTTGTTCCATTCTGAGCACATGTCCTAGCCACCTTAGTCTTTTATATTTCACTTCTGCTTCAATACTATTGCACTTGGTCTTAGCATACAGCTCAAGGTTTGATATTTTGTTTGGCCAGAATATTTTGCAAATTCTTCTTAGGCAGCTATTGTGAAATGCATTAAGTTGATTTGTTTCAGTTTTCACAGTTCTCCAGCATTCCGCTCCATAGAGAAGAACTGATTTCACATTACTGTTGTAAAGTCTGATTTTTGTTTTCAGAGCAAGTTTCTTTGAATTCCAAACGTTGTGTAGACTGTTGAAAGCAACCCTAGCCTTATCAATCCTGGTTTTAATATCAGCTTTTGAGCCATTTTCACTGCTGATAACACTCCCCAGATAGGTGAATTTGTTGCTTTGTTTCAATTTTTCACCATTTATTGTTATAGTTTGATCAGGGTTTGTAGGTATATTCATAATTTCAGTCTTCTTGACATTAACAAAGAGCCCGACTTGTCCTGCATATTTGACTAGTCTATCTGTCTTAGCTTGTAGATGTTTAATTGTTTCTGAAATCAGTGCCAGGTCATCAGCAAAGTCCAGATCTTCTAGGTGTCCTAGTATGCCCAGCTGGAGACCACGTTTTTTGTCCTCTGTGGTTTTCTTCATCACCCAGTCAATGACCAATATAAATAGAATAGGTGATAAAATGCATCCCTGTCTAACTCCAGTGCTTATTTTAAAGAAATCAGATGTCTTATTGTTTCCAACTGAAACACAGGCTTGGAAGTTGTCATAAAATTTAGTTATCATAATTATCATCTTTTCTGGTATACCATAACTTCTTAGTATTTTCCAGAGTGTTTGTCTGTGTATGGAGTCAAAGGCCTTAGAGAAATCAACAAAATTTACGTGAAGTGGCTTGTTAAATTCAACACATTGTTCAATAACTGTCCTAAGGGTGAAAATTTGGTCAACACAGCCCCTTCCAGCACGGAATCCAGCTTGTTCTTCTCTCAGTTTATCATCAATTCTGTTTAAAATAACTTTACATAGGACCTTGCTTGGGATAGAAAGCAGCATAATTCCTCTCCAATTATCACAATTGTTCAAATCTCCCTTCTTAGGTAGTTTTATGATTATACCTTTAGACCAGTCCGTTGGTATCTTTTCTTGCCTCCAAATTTTATCAAAAAGATCAGTTAGAGTCCTAGCAGAAAGATCTATGTCTGCCTTAAGCATTTCGGCAGTTATCAAGTCAGGTCCTGGTGCTTTGTCATTCTTTAGGCTATGTATAGCAGCTTTAACTTCTTGAATAGTTGGTGGTCTTATATCTATGTCTATTTCATGTCCTGGTTCTGGTTCAGCAGTAATTTCTGGTTCAGGTCTGTTCAACACTTCTTCAAAATGTGATTTCCACCTTTCAGCAATTTCTTTTTCTTTAGTGAGTAATTTACCATCTTTAGCCTTGATAGTTTCACCACTCTTTTTGCTATATTTGCCACTTAATTGCTTGGTTATGTTGTATACTGTTTTCATGTTACCAAAGTCAGCTGCTCTCTGGGCCTTTTCAGCCAGATTGTCAATGTAATCTCTCTTGTCTTTCCTTGTGCACTTTTTGACTTCTTTGTCTTTAGCAGTATATTCAGCTTTTAAATTGCTCATGTCAGCCAAATGTTGAGCATTATGGATTTTGTTTTTGAGCTTCTTTCTCTCTTCTATTTTGATCCATGTTTCTTCAGAGATCCAGTCCTTTTTCTCTGGTTTCTTGTGTCCTAGGATTTCCTTAGCAATAGATTGAAAGTTTTCTTTAATTGAAGTCCATGTGATCTCAGTCTCGTCATTTAGGTCCTCTAAGACTTGAAATCTATTTCTGAGTTTTAAGACAAATTCATTCTTTATCACAGGGTCCTTTAATCTTGAAGAATCATACTGTCTACCAATCTCACTCTTTTTATCATGGCCAGTACGCTTCAGCTTTAATTTAATCTTACTGACAACTAGTTCATGGTCACTAAATATGTCGGCTCCTCTATAGCTCCTACAGTCTTGCATTGATTTGACCCATTTTCTATTGATCATATCATCATAATGTGGTCAATCATGTTTCTTGTTTGTCCATCAGGTGTTGTCCAGGTATATTTGTGAATGTTTTTATGTTGGAATAATGTACCTCCTACAACCATATCATTATTTAAACAGAATTCAAGTAAAAGTTCTCCATTTTCATTTCTTGTACCTATGCCAAAGTGTCCCATTGCATTCTCCACTCCAGTCCTGTCAGTTCCTACTTTAGCATTCATATCTCCAAGAACTAGGCACATGTCATGTTTGGGTACTGAGTTTCTGATTGATTGCAGTTGATCATAAAACTCTTGTTTTACTTCTCCATCTTTGTCATTTGTTGGGGCATAGCATTGGATAATGGTCAACTTGCAGTGCCTTGATTGGAATCTAGCCTTAATTATTCTATCTATAATACAAAGTAGAAAGATGTCTGTCTGTCCGTCTGGCTGTCCGTCTGTCTCTTAAGATCTCGGTAACCACTAAACCGATCGGATTCTACTCTTCAGGGAATATACCTACTGGTTCTGTGGTGGTTTTAGGCTATTTTTTTAGGGGTGCGACACCCCCAATACATCCAGTATATAATACAAAGTAGAAAGATGTCTGTCTGTCCGTCTGGCTGTCCGTCTGTCTCTTAAGATCTCGGTAACCACTAAACCGATCGGATTCTACTCTTCAGGGAATATACCTACTGGTTCTGTGGTGGTTTTAGGCTATTTTTTTAGGGGTGCGACACCCCCAATACATCCAGTATATAATTTACTTTAATTTTATTATTTCTATGTTACTGAACTGAACATCTCTTCTATAACCAACTTTGTCTGTTTGTCCATTCATAAAAAAAGCACAACCGCAAAGATTTCGCTAGCAGATTCAAAAAATATTATTCTCGTGTTTTCTTCATAGTATTATCTTACAAAATCTATTGAAACGGACTTAAAAAAGGCTTTACATATATTAACTTAAGTAAGTTATTTAAAGATAAAGAAAGTATTAATGCAGTAAAAGTCTAAATTTTATAGTTGATTTTTTTTAAATTTCAGTTTTCTTTAAAATCATATATTGCGTGCATATAGTTATTTTAAAAAGCGAAGCTTTTCTATCTATAATACAAAGTAGAAAGATGTCTGTCTGTCCGTCTGTCTCTTAAGATCTCCGTAACCACTAAACCGATCGGATTCTACTCTTCAGGGAATATACCTACTGGTTCTGTGGTGGTTTTAGGCTATTTTTTTAGGGGTGCGACACCCCCAACCAACCCAAAAACAACCCCCCCCCCCAAATTTTTTTTACGAATATTGAGAATTTTGCAAATTTTGCAAATTTTGCGAATTCTCTATTTATTCGCGAAAATTTGCAATCCGTTCGTATTTTTTTCCGTTGGGTAGGTAATAGAAGATTTAGTTATACCTCTTGGGCAAAACCCCTAGAGGCTAGGGGCAAAGCCGCTAGTAATTAATATAATACATTACAATATCAATACAAAATAGACATATTTTCAGGGATCTAAAGGGATAAGACAATGGCTGATAAATTGATGTACCTCTCCTATTATAATACACAAAATTACCCCTTCTGTAGAATAAATTTGTGGTTTTATGTTTGAACAGTCAATTCAATTAACCAACCAATCCAATTTCACTAAAGTCCCCAAAGTTGTTGAGCCAAAGTTGGGGCTGTGGCTTAGGGTGGCGTAAACTTTATTTGGCGGCTGATACTGAGGAAGGCTCGGGCTTAAAGTGACTGATTCTACCTTAAACATCTTAGTTTTTTTTGAAGCTTCATTATGTTTTTCTTAACATTTTCTTGTTCATGAGACAACGTAAAAAGTGTTTTATATGGTAGCTACGCTTTACAAATAATTTTGCTTTAAGTAAAGGTGTGGTACTCGAAATTTTTACATAATATTGGACCAATTATTACTAAACTAATCAAATTAGGTGTATTCCCACAACTTAATCGGTTCGGTGGTTATCAAGATTTTAAGGTTCAGACGGACAGACAGTAGAGCAGACATTGTATTACTATTCTGTTATATAAAGAAGTAACCTTTTTAATGTCTTAAGCTTAAGATTTCAACTACTACTATATTGATAAAGCTCTCTTTTTTTTTAGATAGCTACACATACGTCCGTGGTGGTTTTATGCTATTTTAATATTAGATTTCAGCCTTGAGATGGTTTTAGGCTGTTTTTCTGCACTACTTCTAGTGACACAGCCGCTAGTATTGTAAGTAAATGGCTTATAATATATTTGTTAACTCTAAATGTTAACTCTGTTATATGATTTGACATGTAAAACCTTTGTAACTGTATGTCATACAAAGCTAAGTAGCTTACATCAAATTACATCAAATGTTCTTTCAAAGCAACATATTTTGGTGCACATATTTAGAACTAAAGATCTCGTAAACTGCTGTAAAGGCATTTCACCCACTCATTTCCAAAGAAACAGCATTATTCCCAACCCAATTAAAATATTTATATTATTATTTATAAAGTTCAGTGTTCATGCGTTTCAACCACTAAAAGTAATGTAATTTTGTGTATCATTATTAAGGATGTACATTGATTTATCGGTCATTGTCTTATCCCTTTCGATCCCTGACTAAAACAGTTTCTTGATAGAAATGCTATGTTCGAGACAGTTTTTATTTTATTTGTAATTTTATTTGGTTCTAGCATATCAATGTGTAAAATCTTGAATTTATTAAATTATAAAAATGTTGCTTTAAACTAAACTAGAGGGCTGGAAGAATAGCTTAAAACCATCATAAACCTAAAACCACCACAGGACTTGATGTGAAGATTACTCAAAATAGAGAACACAATTGGTTCAGTAGTTATTGAGATCTTAAGCTTCAAAGAAGATAACTAAACTACTTGTACTACTTGTATAAATACAACAACATTTATTCATAAAAAAAAAAAACTCATCTTCAAACGAAAACTATGAGAAAATTTAATTTTTTCACACAAAGTTCAGAACGCATAGCAACACTTAGTGCCATTTCTATTCTGTAATACATTAAGATGAAAAAAACATATTTTTATAAACCTAATTCAGCTGGAATCCTAAACCTGACCAAGTGTCTCAAAATTCAGTAATGTGACGTCATAATATTGAGGGAGATGAGAGGAGAAGTACGAAAGAAAACACCTAATGAATAGATGGATAATCCCTCATTCTTATGACGACACATGGCTGATTTTTTGAGAGACTTTGTTCCCTTACCATGTAAGGCATATCTGTAGGGATAAGGGAGGTTTATACCATGGAAAACTATTTTATCTTTATCTTAATTTAATTCATTTTTTCAGTATGATTTCTAAGCTATACACTGAGAAATCATGTTATGCATCGTATTACAGAAAATTTTCCACGGGGCTAACAAAACTATTACTAGTTTAGCAAGTCGTAATTTTTTAATCAATTTGAACAACTGTCACAACTTATTATATAAAGCTTTTTGTTGTAAGATTTCAATAACCACTGGACCGATTGAGTTCTCCATTTACATAGGGCCCAGAATGATTTTAGTCTATCTAATTTTAGATTCGAGTCTTGGGAAGGTTATAGGCTTTTTTAATGTCCCCTCCATGTACCTTCGATTTTAGGGACGCAGCGGTTAGTTTAAAAGAAATTGTTCAATTTGACTGGAGAAAAAAAATTGGGGTAAAGTTTACTTAAGATCCCTTATTTCTGCCGTGTTAATGGATACAGAATTTACGTGGATATAAAGACAGGGGGAAAATTGTCGTCAAGTTAGTTTTCTAACATTGCCATAATTCATTGGTCAGTTCGTACATCGAGTATGAGGGGGAGTGGATGGAGTAAAATGGGTTGCTAAGAGACTCGTTATCTTAGCCATCTGCGAGCAACTTAATCAGAGTATAAAATAATCTGGTGTAAGATCCAAGAAATAATACATCTATTGCCTTGCATGTAATGTTTGCAAGGTTATTAAACTTGATGTGAATATTTACAACAAAAACATGAAAAAACACACAGACAAAGGTTTTGTGAGTAAAGAGTACAGTCATGTCAATATTTTGTGCTGTTATTTTATAGACATACTACCAGCCTCTAGGGGCACTTAAGGGGGGGGGGGGAGCTGATGGAACCCCGCTCAATTTCCATATCAGTTTTAAAAAGAAAAAAGGTTCATTTTTTTGGAGGGGTAATTTTTTTAGGGGCAATTTCCCTTGGGAGGGTGGTGATAAATTCCCCCAAAAGAGATAAAAACTTTTCCTAGATCTATGAGAAGCTAAGTTGTAAAGGTGAACCATATCGGTTTAAATTCTTCAGTACAGACATACATCCTGTTACTTAATGTTGTAGATATTAGACTCTAGTAGTAACATAATGTTGTGATTTATGAAACTTCATAAGGTCGACATATATGGATTTAGAATATACGTGATTATTATGACAGGGAAAAAATCGGCGTCAGTTTAGGTTGCTAACATGAACATCACTTATTGATCAGTTCGTTGAACCATTAAGAGGGGTGGAGATGGGGGTAAAGGGTTAGATGGAGGAGGATCGAAATTCTAGAAAGCTACAAGTTTCACTTTATTATAGTACATGCTAATCTGGTGTAAGATCCAAGTAATACTAAATCCATTTCGTCACAAGCATTGGGATTGACATTATAACTGTGTTAATAACTTTATATATCACTAAAATCACTGAATGCGTATGTATTTTTTCCAGGATTCGAAACCGATTACAATTCGATAGATTAGAACCGGTTCTCAGTCATACTGAAAAACCATGTACAGCATCGAATTACAGACAATTTTCCACGAATAATATGAAAAATCATAGAATTAATAACAATTATGTTATCCCGGGTCTTCGCCCCCTTGGGGCTTTCAAAACGGTTTAATCATTTTTTTTATTTTAATAAACACGGAAATATGTCTATAATACGATGCGATAAATAACTATTCTCACACCGTACACGTAAAATCATAGATTTTTCAATGTTTACACTATTCAGCTGAAGTTTTGTTTAAAAATTCTTTTGTTTTCATAAGAGAGTTAGCGTGTAGATTGATCTTTTTGAGGACCTAGGAAGCAAGAAAAAGTGGCTCCACAGATTATGAATAGCCAATTAGAGGCCAGTTTACACCAATGGTAAAATTTATGCTGGCCTCTTATTGGTTATTAGTCCAAGGGCTTTGAAACTCTCATTTTAACCCCATAAAATTATTAATAATACATTAGATTATCACCCTAAAATCTTTGAAACCTCACATTTTACACCCCAAAAAATAAAAAGCTTTGACGTCCCTGTTACAGGCGAAGCTTTTCTACAATTAATATTAGTTTGTCCGCAACAGAAAGTTTTGATAATTAAATTTGGTAGATAATAAATGTCCTTGTTACTTTAAACTTTCAATTATTATTCTTAGAACATTTGAACAAAAACCTCTTTCTAAAAAAGTGCTTAAGTCTTTTTGAATATGTTTTTAAAATACATACATTTAACATGAGTATTCATATTACCATGTTTTTAAAATACTGATTCCTCAAAAATTATAAACAAAGTTGATTACTCTAAACTATTGGTCAATTGTTTTTCATTGAAAGCTTTAATTTGGCATACAGCCCAATTAATATACATATACTAACAAATCTTTAGACTAATACTCATAAAAAAATATTGTAGCATAAGATCTTAGTAACATTTCAAGACATATTAATTGTATTAATTGGCAGGGATATAAAGGAATAAGACAATAGCTGATAGATTAATGTGCATCCATAATGTTAATACACTAAATTACCCCTTTTGTAGACTAAAAATTGTGATTGAAACTTTGGACCTTCAACTAAATGAACCAACCAATCAAAATGAAAAGTCCCCAAAGTTGTTAAGCCAACAAAAAAGAAAATTTTATTATAAAACTTAAGGGACTAGTTAAATAAAAAGCCTAATGTCCCTTCCCTTCCTGACTAATTGGGACATTAAAGATTTTTTAAAATTTAAAGAATAATTTAAAGAATCTCCTACATTTTGTAAGAATCTAAAATTCCTGAGAAGTACGACCTTGTCAGTTCAGCGGTATCTTATGGATGTTGTGATCCTTGTTATCAAATATTTACATAATAATATCTTATTTGTATCTGTGGGTGGTTTCTAATACAATAATCTAAATAAATATATTGGAACTAAATATATATTAACAAGGACAATTATGTCTAAAAGAAGTGCCAAATTAATTAAATATTAACTAAAAATTTCTGTACGTTACTAACGGACGGACAGACAGACAGAGATAATTTGCTTTGCTACTAAAAAGATAAAAAAACTAATGCGTATGTGTCTAAAAAGAGAGTGGACATTTGGCTGTTTATTACACTAGTCCCTAAAGTTTTATAATAACGCTTTTTTATTCGTTGACTTAACAACTTTGGAGACTTTTAATGCATTTTGATTGGTTGATTTATCAATTGAGTGTTTAAACATTTCAACAACTATTTGTAATCTATAGAAAGGCTAATTTTGTGCATTAACATTAGGGATGTGTCTGTGTGTACTGTATTTACTGAGTGATATACTTGATAAACAAGTATCAAGATATAGTTACTTCACACAACATACTTTGACGTAGTGACGGGCTTACGGACATACCCTAATTCTCTTGTTATTGTATTTATAGTATTATTTTAGAAAAGTAAAAATACATGAATAAATATTTATATTTATTTTATAATTTTAGATAATTTTCATATAAATAATATTTTCAATTAATAACTCTTTTTGGTAAGGATGTGTCAGAAAAATATCCTAAACCCATCCCAAGACTTAAATCTGAAATAAAAATAACATGAAACCATCTTAGGACCCATATTATGCTTTCTTTAAATTGATAGTTTTGGCAGGTGTTCCATATTAAGCCACCCTAATTAATGGTAATCACTTATGAATGAGGAGCATGGACGCGAGGGATAGCGCTATTATAGTTGCTTGATAGGTAGAAACGTAACATCCAAAATAGTGGCGCAAGTATGTGTTCCAAGGTAATGTCCTTACTTTAACCATTGCATTGATGACAACTAAAAACGTTAAAAATGGTTTCTACTAGTTCTATGTCAGATGGACGTTATAAATAGTAAGAGTAGGGGCAATGCCTTGACCCATAAACAGGCGCAACTCATTACCATGCACAGTTAGGACTTCTCAGACAAAGGTCGTGCAATCAGGGTTGGTTGTCTGATGGATGTTACTTAACATAATATCCTTTGGTGTTAGAGTATCGCATCCCATCACACGCGCGGATGATGCTCTGGATTCTCTAGATGATCACTTAGATCGAAGGAGAATCCCGCCCTTACGAGGTAATGGTAATGGTAACCATTAATGATAAAGCAGCAGTAGATACAATTTTAAAAGTCGCAGTTTGAACCTGACTCGAAATCGACACCTTCCCGACATGTTATCATTTAATGCCGAGTTATGTAGTAGTGTAGGCACAAAACCAAAAATTTTAAATATAAATAAATATTGTTTCTTATTAATTATTAGCTCTGAATAAATATTTAGTAAATTTTCTTGTTCGATAAACATAATATATTTTATAATTAAACATAAGTAAGTACTTATAATAATGAGGGCTTGACAGCCGCACATAGACGTCCAAGGGTGGGGATAAGGGGGTGTTTATACCCCTCAAACTTTAAAATTCCTTGTTTTACCCTCTTTCAAAATTTGAAAAATACATTAAATTACCCCCCTCAAATAATTGATACCCCTTATTTTATCCCCCCCCCATCAAAAGAAAAGCTTGGACGTCTCTGCAGCCGAAGCTGCGTTTAGGAGCCTTTAACAGTCGACATACTGCAGCCTGTCAAATTTAAAGATGTAGAAAATTAATATACATCCCCAATGATGATAAACAAAATTATCCCATCTGTAGATTAAAAGGTTTTGGCTCTTGTAGTTTGGAAATTAAATAAACGTACACAAAGTAGTTTAGCCACCGAATAAAATAAAGTGGATAATAAACTTTGGGTACCGGTGTAATTTACAATCCAATGTCGTCTTCATCCTCTATTAAACCCCAACCCACCGCCATACTGTGTTTGTCTGCCAAATAAAATAGGCAGCTGCAAGCCATTCTTTTTAAGACAACAAGCAGCCGCGATTAAAATTTTTTTGTACCTAGAATACAAATAATTACCAAGTAAAAAATGTCTGTTCAATTATAAATTATACTGCTCCAAGGATGTCCTGTCCAAGCTTCAAAATTTTTTGAGGGTTAAACCTAAAATCGTTTTTTTGTAATACCCCCTACCCATACTTCATACAAATTATCTCTTATCAATTAACCTATACACATAGCGGACTTTATCTTAATTAGGTTGTACAAACTAATCAGCGTACAAACTTTTCAACCAATTATAAAAATCTAAATTAGTGGCAATTTTGTTGTCATATTTGGGGGTGTACGTTATTTTAATTTTATAGTCTATTGCCTCATCCTGGAGATACCTTTTTTAAACCATCATCATTCTTATCCGGCCACTTAAAAAACGGACAGTTGCCGAGCCTTGGCATTAACAATTCATGAATAACAAATAATGAATGAAAAATTATTTAAAAATCTGATATTTATTTTTATATATTTGAAGTTACAAACAGGAAGTCAAGAGTTTTTATATTAAACAAATATTATTTAATTAGTAAATAAATAATAACAATTGATTTGTGTGTTTTTTCAGCTTTAATATTTAATGTAGGATTAGTTTGTGTCGTCCGAGGGATAAGGTGTGGTATGCGGCAGCTCTGGACCATGCAGAAACCAAGACATTATAGTGATGCTACGCACCTAGCTAAATCCTGTTATTCTACAATTGTAAAGCCACCTGGAAATATGTCAGATAACGGTACTGATTTCATCTCTCAGTTGTCCTGCAAATGGAGGGAGGGGTGTTACCCCTCCCTCTCCCATCTTAAGCACCGGAACCTTCCCCTTCAACCACCAAGTTATCAGCACCACCTCAACCCTGAGGATAAAGGATCTAAACCTGCCCTCACCTGATAGAATCACCCCCACACAGACTGTTGTTGTCACAAGTAATCATAAAACCTTCCCTCTTTAGTACCCAGACCTACCACTCAACCCCTCTATGCTTATCTACCTATTGTGCTGCTCCATGGGCTATCCTGCCTGCCCCAGACAGGGATAGCCATCTACCTAACCATTGCAATTATCTATGTTTTACTGTATGATTTATCTTTAACTATCTTTATTCCTAATCCATATGTATTTATATTATGGTTAACTGTATTCTTAATTCCCCCCACCCTTTCCAGGGATGGGGGATCATGATTGCCCAAACTGACTATTGTATATGTATTATAATGCTTTTATGTTATGATTATTTATTCCTATCCATGTAGTTATTGTTTGTTGTATATAGCTTTAGTATCCTTTAAACCTTCAATAAAGTGACAACTGAAATAGATGTTGATCATTATCTAGTGAATGCTAGAGAAGCGTAGCTTCTCTATAGTAAGGTGTCCACGTCTGTCACACTGCCGTAATCTAATTGAACTCCGGTGTCTGCCATTTATCCTCGGCGGATACCACAACTTTTGGTGACAGCTGTGTGAGATTACGGCGAACCACAAGTGTAGAGCAGACGCGCAGCTGAGGCTAAGGTACTCCCAGCAGTGAAACTGGCAAAACTGACACAAGCAACCTGAATTACCCACCCTGGACAGCAAGTCTAACTCTGCATCCGGCAGTTGTGGAAGTGAAACTTGACGAAGAACCGCGAGAAGCGCCGACATCTAACGGAGAATTGAGCGCTCAAAAGGCTGAAACAGGCCTGCGGACCGGCTGAAACAAGCCAAATAAGTGTAAACGGCTGAAAATAGGCCAATTTTACTGCAAGAGATAGCAGGATCCGAACCAGTGGCGCTAGCAGGACGGGACATTCCCTGCCGCCATCAGCTGGATTTGGATAAGCGGCGCTAGCAGGACGGGACATTCCCTGCCGCCGATAGGCTGAAACACGCCACATAGCTGCAAGCGGCGCTAGCAGGACGGGACATTCCCTGCCGCCGATAGGCTGAAACACGCCACATAGCTGCAAGCTGCGAGCCAACATACGAGTGTAGTGCACCAGAACAGAGAAAAACTACGTCAACTCCAAGTATCCTGAGAGGCTACAACGCAGCCACCCATCTAGAAAAACAGATATTATGTCACATTGCAGGGATTACCACCCTGGTGTGATGGCTAAACAATAGATTTATGAGCAAAGCTTGGCAAACAAATTGTTGTGTTGTGATAAAACTAAAAATAGAACAGGCTTGGATTTATTGTGTATTGTGATAACAGCTAAAAATAGAACAGGGTTAGTAAACAAATCTGTTATGTAATTGTGATAAGGACAAAAATAGAAGCTAGATGTAATATAATAAAGACCCTGATATACAATCTAATCACCTCAAGCCTACAGCACAACAACAATACACCCCTTGTTCCAGAGGAAAGGGAGGAGCCCCTCTTCATTGAAGGCAAATACAATCAGGGTGATATAATAGATAAGCCTAGGATTAAGAAGAAAAGGCACTATTACACCAGCACACAGTTACCCTCAAACCTATAACACTCCCCCCTCCCTCACAGGGGGAACGGACGGAGTTACCCCCGTCCCCTCACGCGCTTCCCCCTTCCTACCCACACTAGACTAAGTCCGTCCGTAGTGTGGGGCTAGCGACCGGGAACACAGAGCGCCATTCACGGGTAGCGCAACAGAGTGCGGAAATATCATAAATTCAACGGACAAAGCGGACCAATGAGAGAGCGAGTTGAGGGATAAGTGCGCGTTTTCCCCGTGTGCGCGGATTTGATGGTGCGTACGCGCGTTGCAAGGACAGGAGATTTCACACACACAGGAGAGGGGCCACTCTATAGCATACAACAGAGATATTTTTTTTGGAGAAAAACTTGCAAGCTCCTCCCTCCCTGTCTACAGTGTGATAAGGAAAACTAAACCAGTTCCTTAAACCCGCTCAGACCCTCAACATCTCCTAGCCCTGCCAACCCTACTTCAAAGCTGAGTGGTTAGTGAAACAAATATATGTATATATAAATACCCAAGTGATAAATAATGTTGTTTTTTTTTGTATCATGGGTGCAAGTAAGTGAATACTAACCTCACTAAACAACACTGGAAACTGATATGATAACTGAACGAAAGTACGCCCACCCTGTGGACATAGCCTGACTTGCTGCCCCACACTGGGCAGTGGTGGTGTGTACCTGGACCATCGACCCTCATAGTTGTGAACTATATACAGAGGAAGCGTGATTTTTTTGGAGCAAGGAGGAAAAGCTAGCTAGCTCTGGGGATATTCCTATACACGTATACATATATATGGGCGTGTAGCCATATATATATATAGATAGCCTACCTATCCATATATCTACTAGCGGATACGCTCCTAGAGACATCTGTGGATACCTAACATATTCCCTGTTACCTTTAAGCTAAGATCCGCTGGTTACCACAGAAATCAAGAGCTATACTGGAAAGGAGAACAACTCAGGCTCAACAGTTAAACAAGGCGCTGGCACCAACAGACCAACCCCCTGCTACTTATCATGGGGGCGCGCCAGCCACAGAAACTCTTGAGCCAGGAGGACCGAGCCTACGGCTACGTGGACTACCACCCTAATTACACAGCTATAGTATTTATACTAGGGGTGAGCCGGCTCGAACCTCCTTGCGGCGCGGCTACTCTACTCTGCTCCTATATCTACAAGATAAGAACTTGTCAGCCCCTAGCCCGACGTGCGGCAATCGAAGACATTCCTGATTGGGCATTAACTGTGTGCCTAGGCCTGTTGCTGGCACTGTGGTGGACAGAAGTCTTCATTTGGACCAGAACCCCCAACATCTGTACCCCACCACTCTCTGCTTCTTCATACAAGATACTGCTTCTGTTATTACTTTGGCCTACTGTGTTGAGTACAGTGAACATCAAACACATGCCAGGCCACAGACCCCTGGTCCCTGAGATGCCCTTGTCTGGAAGGGTGACTGAATGTCAGCTGCACAGCTCCTGTTCAGTTGGTGCTCAACGCACGAGAAATAGCAATACTGGACTGGGGATTGCTGAACCTGTAGGTGTCCTCCTGGGGGTGTTGAACGATGCAACTGAGCCTAATGAGAAGGTGACAAGCTTCAGAGACTTAGTGGCCAGCCCCAAGATGGACACTACCACCAGAACTGAGACTCCAAAGGGGCCCAGCCCTAGGGCCAGTACCACCTGTTTCTGGGGTGGAAAGGTCCTCCCTGGCGCTGGCCTCACCAAGCTGGAGGATGGGGAGCTGTCCCAGGGGAATAGGCTCTTCACCCAGATGCCCGACGCGTACCTGGGGGTGGGGGAGCCGTCACCCAAGCCTCCTTGGGAGCCCCCAGGCATGGAACGACTGGGGACCGGCCTAAGGATGGGAACTGGCGACCTGCTGCAGTGGAAGGCTTTACCCAGCACGGAGGGAGCAGGGTTGACCAGCAGCAGTGAGGCTGTTCCCCCACACTCCAAGACCAGATGCCTCTACTCTGTTGAACCACTGCACATGTCCCAGCCAAGTTCCCCCATGCTGCTGAAGATGGAGGCCCACCAGAATGCAGAGCTCCAACTAGGGAAGTCAATAAGAAGGCCACCCCCTGCCAAAACCAAAACCACCGCAGGGGTTCCCCACCAGCAGCTGACGGAGCCTGGCAGGGACGCAATACCAGCTGGCAACTCTGGCCCAACTCAGGTGGCTACCGACAGCCTGCTGGCAGCCCAGAATACAGTTCAGGCTACCATCCGGATGGCATCTTCTGGGCCTTGCTGGTTCAACTGTGGGTACCTGTCCACACACTGGCCACAGGTACCCCCCAGAGATCATAGCCCCCTTTCCGACTGGCACCATCAACGGCCTTTGCTACCAACTACCTGGCGTACCCAGAGGCAGGATCCCTCATGTGGAGAAGCACCTGCAGAAGCTAAGGCCGAGGCTGGCCTCGCCACCCAGGAGAGGAGAGCCGCTGTTGGATGGAAGGGACCTGTGTGTATGGGGAGGAGGCTGAATGTAACCAAGGAGCCACCACAAGCAGCCCAGCACCGCCTGACCCCTAGTAGGGGAGACCCTGTTTGTCAGCTGGTGCCCTAACTGGAGGAGGAGAGACCTGGCAGGTTGATACACCCTGGGGAAGCCGGCCTGATGGGACCCAGCTGGACAAAGGGGCGCTGCCGCTTCAACGGCCACACAGCCGCCAAGTGTAGAACCGGTTGGGACCAGGCAAAGAAGAAACACCAGGCCGCCCAACAACCTGCATGCAACCAGTCTGACACCCAGGTCCACCTGGAGGGAGGTGCCCAGCCGTCACCCCAACCAGCTGCCGCCGCTGGGGCCGCGGCTACCCAGGAGTCTGTGTCTCAGATTGGGACCATAGTGGCCAGGATCAACGTGCTGGGAGGAGCGGCTGAACCCAACCGGGTTGGCCTGGACCTCAGCCTAAACCACAGGGGACTGGTGTCCGTAACCCCTGTCACCCCCAGCAAGAGCCGAGGGGCGCTACCCAGCGCCACAGGGACGGTGTACGGGGAGGCCCTGGCGGCCGCCGAGTGGGAGAGGCAAGAGGCGCTAGCCAGCGAGTCTGAGTCGATGTATGGGACGCCAACCGGCGTCGCCACCTGGAAGGAACGAGAGGTGCTCCCCTGCACCACCAAGCTGATGTCTGGGGCGACAACCGTCGCCGCCACCTGTGAAGACTGGGGGGTGCTATCCAGCGCCCCACGCTGGTGCCTGGGGCGACAACCGTCGCCGCCACCGAGAGACCTGGACCCCTGTGAAGACTGGGGGGTGCTATCCAGCGCCCCCACGCTGGTGCCTGGGGCGACAACCGTCGCCGCCACCGAGATACCTGGACCCCAGAATGAGCCCGCAGCCCCAGAGGAAGGGGTGACACCCGTCACCCCCGGCCAGCCAGAGCCCTCAGCCAGCAGGGAGAGTCCAGCTGTCCCTCACCCTCAACTGCATCCAGCTGTCTACCTCCCTCAACCAAGCCAGGGTAATTGTATTGCACTGGTGTATCAGGAAGTTTGGGCTGGGCCAAACTTGCCTGCGCCCCCTGCATCTGCCCCAGGAACCAGGATATCAGCCATTACCAGCCAAACTGAAGAAGCTTTGACCGCCGCCTGGGGAGTAACTCAACCAGATGCGCCCAGTGCCGAGCCTAACCATAGAAGTAGAGGATCCCCAACAATTATGTCTACCCAAGATGGAGACGATGTGCCTGGACCCCTTCAGGCTAGGGGAGGAAATCCGGAGCCTTGTGCCTCCAGTCCACCAGCAGCAGTGGCCGTGGATGGGCCTGTCTCCCAGCCAACTAGAGCGGAGCCACCCTTGCAGATCCAAGACAGCCTCCGGCATAAGGGATGGACTGTTACCTTCCCCTACCCCGCAGGTCTGACTGCCATGCACCCCCCTGCCAATGTCCAGGATGAGCCTGAGGAAGGCAACGCTCCTACAGTATGGCAACCACCACCTGCCCGCGTTGACAGAGACCCTGGGAGCCGAATGAACCTGACCAGCCCCGAGGGCGAAGAAACTGCGCCTGCATCCAGTAGCCAGCCTGCCAGCAGCAAGGTGACCAACACGATGGAGACCACCAGCCCAGTGGAGAAACCTGAAGAGGTGCATACCAGGCGGCTGTTGGTCCAAGCCCCCTCATGTGCTGTGCCACCCCTGGAGGTTGCCAGGGTGGCCTCAGAGGTACACATCCAACGGCCAGAACATCCAACAGGACCAGCTACTCCAGCAGATATAGTAGATTCCGTTCGACCTGGGGAGGGCTGGAGTCCACCACCAGTCAGCAGCTGGTATCCTGGCGGACCCATTCCACAAGGACAACAAACTGAAGGCCGCAACCACTGTTGGAAGTCTGGCGGTGCAGACAACCCCTCCAGCCTTCCGAGGGGAGAGTTGTGGTATGCGGCAGCTCTGGACCATGCAGAAACCAAGACATTATAGTGATGCTACGCACCTAGCTAAATCCTGTTATTCTACAATTGTAAAGCCACCTGGAAATATGTCAGATAACGGTACTGATTTCATCTCTCAGTTGTCCTGCAAATGGAGGGAGGGGTGTTACCCCTCCCTCTCCCATCTTAAGCACCGGAACCTTCCCCTTCAACCACCAAGTTATCAGCACCACCTCAACCCTGAGGATAAAGGATCTAAACCTGCCCTCACCTGATAGAATCACCCCCACACAGACTGTTGTTGTCACAAGTAATCATAAAACCTTCCCTCTTTAGTACCCAGACCTACCACTCAACCCCTCTATGCTTATCTACCTATTGTGCTGCTCCATGGGCTATCCTGCCTGCCCCAGACAGGGATAGCCATCTACCTAACCATTGCAATTATCTATGTTTTACTGTATGATTTATCTTTAACTATCTTTATTCCTAATCCATATGTATTTATATTATGGTTAACTGTATTCTTAATTCCCCCCACCCTTTCCAGGGATGGGGGATCATGATTGCCCAAACTGACTATTGTATATGTATTATAATGCTTTTATGTTATGATTATTTATTCCTATCCATGTAGTTATTGTTTGTTGTATATAGCTTTAGTATCCTTTAAACCTTCAATAAAGTGACAACTGAAATAGATGTTGATCATTATCTAGTGAATGCTAGAGAAGCGTAGCTTCTCTATAGTAAGGTGTCCACGTCTGTCACACTGCCGTAATCTAATTGAACTCCGGTGTCTGCCATTTATCCTCGGCGGATACCACAAAGGAATGGTACAATTGACAATCAATTCATTTTTAAAGTTACTAAGGAACGATCTACTAAATCGTATTTATCCAGAAAAAATATTAGATTTAATTACTAAGAAATATGAAAGGGCTTAAAGAAAATATTTACCATTAGGTATAATGCTTATAATGCTGTAAATAATTTGAAATTGAACATAAAAGGCATGACTTTTGAATTCTACCAAAATAAGGGGCTGATTATAATGGTTAATAACATAAGTATCCAGTAGAGTTTTTGTTTAAAGTCAATAAAATTAAAGATGGTAAAGATTGTAAAGATTAGCCTTATGGTTGTCTCTTACTTTCCAAGGAATCTACTTTTTATTATCTTTATCTTGGAATTTTGTTTCTGTCTTGAAGACGACTTTTAGGATAGAATACATTTTGTTCCTTAAAAATTGTTTAGGGGTTTGTATACCCTTGTCAAGGTGGTTGTAAGCAGGTGGAGGCGTGAGGGGGTGTATCGACCCTCCACTGCGAATTTTAAAAGAAAAAAAGTTGACCCTTAAAATTCCACCTTGAAGTGATACTTTTCTAATAGTTTATAGTCCACTAAGTCGTAAGCAGTAAAAATTAAAATCCATTAAGTCCCTTCTAACGAGATATTGGCAACTTTTTGCACACATTTTCGCAAACGGCAATTATTTCCTTTATTTGGAGTTTTGGTTAATAACATTTTCATAAAAGTTTTCAGTAATAATCATTTAAGATCCATTGTTGAGAAGAAATGACTGAAAAAGTGTGTTTCCATGCAAAATAAGCTTAAAATCTAATGATTTTAAAAATTAGCGATTTAATAGTAAAAAAAAAATATTTTTAACTTTTTGATAGCCTGAATATGTTTAATTTAGTTTTTTTTTTATATAATCTATTCTTTAAAAAGACAGGCATATTCTTTCAGATTTGAAAAAAGTTAAAAAAATTAAAAATCGGAATTAATCAAAATTAATCTATAGCCTTTAAAAAATACTTTTGATATTTTTAACCTATATAATCAATAAAATCAATGGAAAATAAAATATTTTTATAAAACAAACTTTTGGAAAAGGTTTAAGATAACTTCATAAAAGTAGCATTTAAGTAGAATATTTTTCTTGTCTTTTAAAAAAATGCAAATTAAACATAGTTAACGACTATTTAATTAGCAAGAATGGTAATAAAATATTTCAATAACTGCTCAAACCTTTTTGTGGCCATGTTATTTACTTAAACAGAAATTCTATTTTGTCAGAATTATAAAAATAATGAAGTATTTTTAAAAAAGCTTGCAAAATAAACGTAATTTTATCAAACTTCCTCACAGTTTATAGAGGGTATTGTTGTAAAATGTTAATTATCAAAATAAAATCTTCAATTTACAACGTTTAAAACACCTAAAAGTAAATTCTAAGCAAAATTAGATTTATTTCCTAGATTTAGAGTAGCTGTGCTACTTAAAAAAACATCTAGTATTAAAACCAATCAGCTGATCAAATTGCTATAGACATTATTTGTTGGGTTGTTATTAACTGAAACATTTATTTTCTTTTTAATTCTAAGACGATGCTTGCCATGCTAAAAACGCTATGCCCCCAGCAATCATTATGGGCACTAGAATTTAATCCACTCTATTTTTTAATTTAAGTTTTACAAAAAAAAAAAAAAGGACCACATCTGTTCAGCGGATAACGAGTTCCTTTGCTAGAGACAGATATACATACATCCCGTTATTTCCATATAAGGACTAGCGGCTACGTACCCTTAAATCCTCTAGGGACACTTGGGGATAGGAAGGGGAGGAAGGGGGGGGGGGGTGGAGAGTCGCAACTACACTTAAGATCATAGTTTTTTTTAAAAATTTTAGAGGGTTATTTTTTGTTAGGAGCAATTTTTATATTGTGGAGGTACCCTTTCCCAAAATAGTTATAAACATGGCCAGGACATATGTACATAAAGCTTTAATGTAAAGAAAAACCATATCTGTCTAGCAGTTAGCGAGATCCTTTGAGACAAATAGATAAATAGACATCATGTTACTGTTATATAAAGGATAAAAATCAAAAACACCCAAGCTTTTTTGGGATTCAAATTAAAAAAAAGAGTTATGCGACAGGTTTGTGGGTAAAATGATGCACGGAGTATCAAAATGCAGTTTCACACTAACTTGAAACTTGTATTGTGGGATCAGAACAAAAGTTTTAGTATTATTTTTTTATGAACATTCTTCTTATTAATATTTTTGACAAACTGAATTTGTGATATATTTTTATTCATGAAAGTACCCCCTTGCAAAAATTTCAGAACAAACTAACATGCTAAAATTTATTGGGTTATACTTTGATCATTGTCAAAATAAAACATTTATGTCAACAACCATTAGTAGCAAAGCACAAAAAATCTTGTAATGGTCAAATGCACAAAGTGAGAGCAGATGTTAAGTTTTCTTAACAAATACAAATGAGAGGAGAGAATATGTAATATGTCTTTTGAAGCATGACCAACAGACAGACAAAAAGGCATTGTAAAGAATAAATGTCAAAAGAATCTTCACTGAATATTTCAGCTGTCTCCAATAAGACCTAAGAAAATTACATTTTCCCCTTAGTGTTACGGACTAACTAACACACAGAAAAAGTGAATTATAGAGTAGCTTCACCACTAAAGATTTGATTCTGAATAGTATTAGCTCAAACACCCCCTCACTCCTAAACAAAGCAGCTTCACATTGCTGAAATCTAATATGAATTATCATAAACATTAACAGTCCTTTTTAAGAAGATTGTAATTATAGAGTAGCAGCACTTAACTACTTAACTATAATTAAAGAAGAAAGTTATTTGTAGATACAAATTTATTTAAATATGCTCTGATGAAAATTCAATTGTAGCTCTCAGTAGAAAATAAAATATTAATAAAAAATAAAATAAAGGCAGCCGTTAGTAATATTTAAGTAAAAAAGGACCTAAAAACAAAGGTTGTTAAATAAAAGGATGAAGAAAGCGAAAATTTACTTTGACTCACTTATAGTCGGAAATTTATTATCAAACAGGGGACATACACAGAAATTTTAAGACCTCTAGCTCTAATAGTGGCTCAGATAATAGGAAAGGGGGCGTCGAACACCACCTCCTCACCCCCGACCGATAAAGATGCGGCAAGGGGCCCGACTGTTAAGAATTAAGTAAATTATACAATATGACATTTAGTCAAATTTCAAACAAATATTTTTTTTTATTAATTCATTTATAAAAATCAATATTATAAATATGAACTCACAAAGAGACGTTGTATGTTATCATAATACATTTAGTCTGCTATGTAAAACAAAACAAATTTTTTTCTTCTTACATTGCAGGGATGATTCTGGTACAAAAAAAACAAAAAAAAAAATTATTTTAATTTAATTTGATATTACCGTACAATATTTTTTTATATACATAATTTAAGAAATATATTCATAACATCTTCACCTGTCATAAAGACGACATATAAAATCAACATCCTGATAAGGAAATTAAAGTTTATGTTAAAAATTTTCAAATTCATATTATGCTTAAGAAGGAACAAGAAGGAATTGAATCTCAACATTAACTTGTTATTTTGCTTGTATATTTATCATATTTGTTTACAGTTTATTGGTAAAGTTTGGTAATACTTTATTTCGAGTCTATCATGCAGTGCCTCCTTGATTTTGTCAGAGGGTGCATATAACCTCCCACAATTTTCGTTTGGACGCCTCTGATTAAAGTCCAATGCTATAAAATAACAACCTTTTGCATGATTTAAAACCTTCAATGTAAAGATTGATATTTGTATTATAGTTAACTTAAAGATTTAACAACATTGAAAATCTTCATATTTCAATAAAAAATAATTGGGATATTTAAATAAATGTTTTTCTTCCCAGGACCTATGAGAAGCTACCATCTAAAGGAGAACCCTATCGTTTCAGCGTTTAGTGAGATTCTTCAAACAGACAGAGATCCTGTTACTTTTATATAAGGATAAACATGAAAATAGAGTGAGGAAATCATATCTTGATATAATACGCTTTGTGTAATAAAAGTATTTTAAAAAAGTACTTTTCAAATTCCTTTGATTGAACATATATCAACAGCTCCTCATTGAAAACTCTGCTTTAAAGTGATCGCGAATTTAATTTTTCAAAATGCATTTTCGTTTACCTTTTTTATATTTTTAGTAATTTTCAAAGAATTGTGCCTTAAAAGTTCAATTAAGTTAGAAAAAAATCAGTTTAAAATGCCAAGAGTATTTCCACATGAAAATAATGTTAAAATCTGAGCATGAATTAAACTAAGAGAAAATAAGCCATTTCTTCGCTTGCAGATAAAAACAAAAAAATTGATACTTAGAAAATATTTTTGTAATATATCTCTATTAATATTTATCTTTGAACTTTCTCTAAAATGTAATGAAAAAGTTTGGTTTATTTTATAAAATCATTAACAAAATACCGCTTTGTTTATGCAGGTATAGTGACAAAAGAAAAATTGTTTAAATCTGTAGAAAGCATGATATTTAAGAATTAAAATGTTTAAATAGAATAAACAAATATTATTAGCTGCACATATTCAGCATAAAATATAGCAGTCTTTCTATAGTATTTACATAAAAAAAAGCATTTTATCATCGTAAAATAATCTCGTAATGTGTCGAATTTAATTAAATACCTGTAATTATACACACACACACACACACACACACTCAGTCACTTACATTGGCCATTCATGTTTCCCTTTTCCATTCTCCGTCCCCCCTCTTATCTTTTGTGGGTACAAATGGTACCAACGGATTTTGTTAAGTTGAAGTATAGAAACCAAACATTACTGAATATTGTAAAAGTCGCAGTCCCTTCAGTGTATTTTAAGTTGTAAGTTTGGACCAGTACAGGAAAATTTCAATAGCTATAAAAAGTAAATAATTTTATTCCCATAACTGAAAAAACATGTTATTTTATTTAAATTTTTGTATAGGTTTATTGCTAACTGACTTGATTTATTACCTCAGGAACCATCTTTACATTGTGTTTAGGTTTAAGATAAAAGCCTTGCTTTAATTAATGTACATCCATGAATAACAGATTAATATTAAAAGAATATAATTTGTGTGCTCTTTATCTTATTCCATGTTTTGAAGTATTAAACAATCAAGTTCTGTGGAGTCGATATGTATGTTTGTGTGTGTGTGTATTTGATTTAACCTGGCTGTACTCAGAAAACGCTTTAATTAATTTATGTTTCAAAGATTGTTTCTTTTAAATATCTTTTATAGATTTTAGTTATTTAATCAAACATAATCTAAGCAAGAATTTTACCCCAAAATAAAAAAACCATGATAGCTAAAAACTTTCTCAATCTATAGTAAAATCCCCCAATTATGTGGGGGCCTAATCGTATTTTTAGCTCTGCAGTATGTTGAAGCTTTTTTAGCAAGTAGTAAATATTGAGATAGGATGAGGGTGCTATATTACACAATCGACAACTATAAATCAGCTGACCTTATACCCATATTTGGTAATATCTTTTCGATTATCGGTAAAAATCATTTAATCTCCCCGTAAAAAGAAATTAAAAACTTTTTTGGTTAGTTTAATATGTATGTAACAAAAGAATTTATTCTACTATAAATTTGCAAGTAAACTTCAACAAAAAGATTGTTATTTGTCGATTTTGATAGGTTTTAAGATATGTATAATAAAACTCAAAATACAACGATGTTTTCAAGGGAATAAATTCGTTTTTTTAAAGTTTGATTTATTTTTAAATGGGAAGTATTTAAGACTTAATTCTCAAAATAGTACTCTTAAAAAACATTAATCAGTGACATATATCAACTTTTCCCCAGCTTCGTGAACACTTTAAATGAATATGTTTGTCTTTTTGTTTATGTGATTATGGTATGTAATGCATGAAACAAAGAAATTTAATGAGAAATTTAGGTACAATAAATTCTTATATGAAAGTATCAAGATGAATGTTTATTTGTCTGTACCATAGGATCTCACTAACCACAGGACTGATATTGTATTCTTTACAGTGAAGTTTTACATTGTTCTGGGAAGGTTTATTAATAGCTTTTTTAAAGCAGGATACCACAACCCTGTGTACGACACTGATTATCTTCTTCGATTCAATCGAAATCTACGAAAATCTTTCCATTTCCTTGATGAGTTATGAACTGATGAAAGGGTTAAAGTTTTACTTTCATGTGTAGTAACAGCTTCGGTTTTACCTCAGGGATATAAAGGGATAAGACAATGGCCGATAAATTGATATACATCCCCAATTATGATACACATAACTACCCCTTCTGTAGCTTAAAATTAGCATTTGAAACGTTTGAACACTCTACTTATGAACCAACCAATTAAAGTCCACAAAAATGTTAAGTCAACGAATAAGAAAACGTTATAATAAAAGTTTGGAAACTAGAGTAATAAACAGTTCACGTTCCCTCTCTCCCTGATGTACCTTACATAGTGGTTATTCATTAAAGTAGAGTGTTACTTACATAAAATAAGAAGTTGGGTAATCAAATTCGACTCCCCCCTCCTCAAGTGTTCCTAGAGACCTCTAGGGGCGTAGCTGCTAGAGTATTTTATAAAGTAGAAAGTTTTTTTTAATCTGTTGTTTAGGATCTCAATAGCTACTGAACCGATTGGGTTCTCTTTCTAAAGGCAAGCTTCAGATGGTTTAAAGCTATCACTTTTGGCCTCTTAAAAATGTTATCTTCTGCTGCTGTGTTAGGTGAATGAATAAATTATAATAGGGGACAAAGTAAGCTATTAAGCTTAAGGGCAAAAAT
Organism: Acartia tonsa; assembly: GCF_053477335.1. NCBI lineage: Eukaryota > Metazoa > Arthropoda > Copepoda > Calanoida > Acartiidae > Acartia > Acartia tonsa. The sequence goes on from NC_137273.1 coordinate 32,050,493, forward strand.
CACAAAAAACGTTTTACGTATAAATAAAAAAAACATCTAAGAAAACATAGTTCCCCTTTACAAAAGTCAAAAGTATCCAATAGACTTAACGACACAGACAAAAAAAGTTGTGTCCTAATTGATATGGTATTGGTGAATCTTCACAAGAAAATCTTCTCAAATAGCCGCCCAAAAAATTATGTTTTCCCAAAAACTTTTTAGACATACATTTCGATGCTAATGAGAAAAGACTATGTATAATTGTTTGTAGCACTCTAATGTATCTCAATTATTTATAATCTAATGAATAATTAGTGCTTTGTTCATTTCATGACGTCATAGATACATTATACGTCATGTTGAATTTCTCTTGTGAATAATTTTATTTTGTAATTAGATTTCTGAAACAAATACCTTAATAGTTATTTCTCGCATCGTACTATAAACAGCTTTCCGCGGATATAGAATGTACAATTATAAGATTAAAACCAGTTTTTTTTTGCCCCGAGGTGCAGAAGGCACGGGCTAAAAAATTGGTTTTAATCTTATGATTGTTAATTTTTATATTCGTAGCTGGATATAATTCGATGCTAGACATAGTTTTTTCGTATGGATGAGAACCGGTTCTTATCCACCGGATTTGAATGAATACGAGAAAACCTAAATCTAAAATAATATAGCCTAAAACCATACCATAGCCTAAATTAAGCTTTTCTACAACTGAAAACCTAAATAGTTCTGAAGTTAGCGAGATCTTTTTGAAATACTTTACATATACAACTAAAGGTAGAGGAAGGAGTCATACAAAAAGAATAAAACCACATCAAGAGATAAGTAAACCTTTTCAAAAATGTAAAACTAAATTGGTCCGGTTGTAGGCGAGATCTTAGAAGACAAGCAAATGACCTTACTACTTATTCATATAATAGGAAAAGTATGTTCTGATAGATTTTAAAAATCTTTGTAATACGCAATATCTTTTGACCCAAACCTGAAGTTAAGTGCGTCATCTAAGTATAATCTTTGACTTATTTACGCATTTGCGTTCTATCTACATATTTACATTTGATCACAAGAAAATAGTTTAGATGGAGTAATGGATATAGAATATATGTAGATATATTTATTACAGGGGAAAATTTGTCGTCAATATGGACCTCATTTATTGGTTAATACTGTAGAAGGGGAGGGAATGGGGTAAAAGGGTGACTTTTATTTGTCTTATCCCTTAAGACCTTAAGATCCCTGCCAAATTGAAGCATCATATGACTTGATAAGAAATTAAGAATAGAGGGGATATGTAAATGTTATGTAAATAATTCCTTACAAATACCAACCAAGATAGATGCATATTGGTGCTAGTATAGAAGTTTCTTTTCTGGACGTGTAAGGGCACTCTAAGATATCTCCCCCCCCCCCCCCTATAAGCCTATAAGTCCGATGGGGGAAAGCTCTTCATCGTGCCTATAAAAATGACGTCATATTAGAATAGTCCATTAGATGTCATTCGGGATTTTAAGGACAAAATTTTTTAAATTTTGGATAAAAAAGTAAAATAAAGTTTCTAAGAATATTTTTTGTTTAATATTATAATTACCCCTTTTACTTCTAAAAATGTATGTTAGGTAGATCTTTTCATGAAAATACACTTTTTCGAATTTTAGTCTTCTGCTAACCTAAAAAGTTACTTTAAGAGCCCAGAAATACATGTACAAAATTTCAGCTCTCTATCTCTACTGGCGACCTAGCGCCAGGCATGTAAAATTTCAACAGATAACGGTAGCACGGCGGTTTTAACAATATCTCAGCAATGTGCAGGTTTTAAGCTCTTCTGCATATTTCAATTTAAACACATAAGGACAAAGGTATATTATCCCAAAAATCTTTTGTCAAACTCTACTCTACACCTAGCGCCAGTCAGTTTTCTAAAATCATGCATTTTATACCTGTGAAAATAGAAATCGCCAGCGCTAGGTGTAGAGTAGACCCTGACAAAAGATTTTTGGGTTATTATATCTTTGGCCTTATGTGTTTAAATTGAAATATGCAGAACACCTAAATTCATCTTCCAAGCCATTCTCTAAGCATTTTAATTTTTTTTATGAAATAACGGTATTTCAAAACTGCCCTTTGAAAAGGCCTAAAAAATATCTTTTTTTGTCACTTTTTTCACTGCTTATAGTTACAACTTATTAAGATATTATGCTCAGTTAAAAAAAATTGGCGCCTCCAGCACCAAAACCGGCAAAAACTGGCAGTTAAACTTCTGTGCCCCTACTTGCCCCCCTCTTCGGCCAACAGTAGTTATCTCAAGAAGTAAAAGAGATATCACACAGAAAGAAAACTTTTTAAATAAAACTGAACTAAGTAACCATTACAGATTTCATTTTGGGACTTTCCTTCCAGGGGCTTGTGGAGCAAAAGACCCCCCAAAATACTAAAAAATATAAGTTCTGAGCTTATTTTTAAAGATATCAACCTGATTTTTTTTGAATACTTTGTTAACATAATGGAACTCAGTAACATTTACATATTTCATTTTGGGACTTTCCTTCTAGGGGCTTGTTTGGCAAAAGACCTCCAAAAACTAAAAATATGAGTTCTGGACTTATTATTAAAGATATCAACCGAATTATTTTTGAAAAAACTTTTTTCACATAACCAAACTCAGCAACCTATACAGATTTAATTTTTGGGACTTTCCTTCCAGGAGCTAGTGGATCAAAAGACCCCCAAAAACACAAAAAATATGAGTTCTGAGATTATTTTTAAAAATATCAACCTGATTTTTTTAAAGAAAACTTTTTAAATAAAACTGAACTCAGTAATGTTTTTACATTTCAATTTGAGACTTTGCTTTGAGGGGCTTGTGGAGCAAAAGAACCCAAAAAACACAAAAAAATATGAGTTCTGAGCTGATATATAAAGATATCAACCTGTTTTTTTTAAAGAAAACTTTTTTAACATTACCAAATTCAGTAATGTTTACAGATTTCATTTTAGGAATTTCCTTCTAGAGGCTAGTTGGGCAAAAGACCCCCCAAAACTAAAAATATGAGTTCTGAGCTTATTTTTAAAGATATCAACCTCATTTTTTTGTTGAAAACTTTGTTAACATTACCAACCTCAGTAACCATTACAGATTTAATTTTGGGACTTTCCTTCTAGGGGCTTGTGGAGCAAAAGACTTCTTTAACACTTTTATTCCTTCTGGGGCAGGTGGGACAAAAGACCCCCAAAACAATAAAAATATGAGTTTTGAGCTTATTTTTAGAGATATTGAGCTGGTTTTTTATGAAAACTTTTTGAAAATAACTGTACTAAGTACCCATTACATATTTAATTTTGGGACTTTCCTTCTAGGGGCTTGTGGAGCAAAAGACCCTCCAAAACACAAAAATATGGGGGGTCTTTTGCTCCACAACAATCTGTAAACATTACTGAGTTTGGTTATATTAAAAAAGTTTTCTTTAAAAAAATCAGGTTGATATTTTTAAATATAAGCTCAGAACTCATATTTTTGTGTCTTGGGGGTTCTTTTGCTCCACAAGCCCCTCAAAGAAAAGTCCAAATGAAATGTGTAATGGTTACTTAGTTCAGTTTTATTTAAAAAGTTTTCTTTACAAAAATCAGGTTGATATCTTTTAAAAAAGCTCAGAACTCATATTTTTTGTGTTTTGGGAGGTCTTTAGCTCAACTAGCCCCTAGAAGGAAAGTCCAAAAATGAAATCTGTAAAGGTTACTGAGTTCGGTTATGTGAAAAAAGTTTTCTCAAAAAAATTAGGTTGGTATTTTTAAAGATAAGTCCAGAACTCATATTTTTAGTTTTTGGGGGTCTTTTGCCCAACTAGCCCCTAGTAGGAAAATCCTAAAACGAAATCAGTAAACATTACTGAGTTTGGTTATGTTAAAAAAGTTTTCTTTAAAAAAAAAAGGTTGATATCTTTAAATATCAGCTCAGAACTCATATTTTTTGTATTTTTGGGGGTCTTTTGCTCCACAAGCCCATCAAAGGAAAGTCCCAAAATGAAATGTGTAAATATTACTGAGTTCAGTTTTATTTAAAAAGTTTTATATAAAAAAATCAGGTTGATATCTTTAAAAATAAGCTCAGAACTCATACTTTTTGTGTTTTGGGGGGTCTTTTGCTCCACTAGCACCTAGAAGGAAAGTCCCAAAATGAAATCTGTATAGGTTGCTGAGTTTGGTTATGTAAAAAAAGTTTTCTAAAAAAAAATTAGGTTGATATCTTTAAAAATAAGTCCAGAACTCATATTTTTAGTTTTTGGGGGTCTTTTGCCAAACAAGCCCCTAGAAGGAAAGTCCCAAAATGAAATCTGTAAATGTTACTGAGTTCCATTATGTTAACAAAGTTTTCAAAAAAAATTAGGTTGATATCTTTAAAAATAAGCTCAGAACTCATATTTTTAGTGTTTTGGGGGTCTTTTGCTCCACAAGCCCATCAAAGGAAAGTCCCAAAATGAAATGTGTAAATATTACTGAGTTCAGTTTTATTTAAAAAGTTTTCTATAAAAAAATCAGGTTGATATCTTTAAAAATAAGCTCAGAACTCATATTTTTTGTGTTTTGGGGGGTCTTTTGCTCCACTAGCACCTAGAAGGAAAGTCCCAAAATGAAATCTGTATAGGTTGCTGAGTTTGGTTATGAGAAAAAAGTTTTCTAAAAAAAAATTAGGTTGTTATCTTTAAAAATAAGTCCATAACTCATATTTTTAGTTTTTGGGGGTCTTTTGCCAAAGAAGCCCCTAGAAGGAAAGTCCCAAAATGAAATCTGTAGATGTTACTGAGTTCCAATATGTTAACAAAGTTTTCAAAAAAAAAAAAACAGGTTGATATCTTTAAAAAAAAGCTCAGAACTCATATTTTTAGTGTTTTGGGGGGTCTTTTGCTCCACAAGCCCTTAGAAGGAAAGTCCCAAAATGAAATCTGTAATGGTTACTTAGTTCAGTTTTATTTAAAAAGTCATCTTTCTGTGTGATATCGCTTTTACTTCTTGAGATAACTACTGATGGCCGATGAGGGGGGCAAGTAGGGGCACAGAAGTTGAACTGCCAGTTTTTGCCGGTTTTGATGCTGGAGGCGCCAATTTTTTTTAACTGAGCATAACATCTTAATAAGTTGTAACTATAAGCAGTGAAAAAAGTGACGAAAAGAGATATTTTTTAGGCCTTTTCAAAGGGCAGTTTTGAAATCCCGTTATTTCATAAAAAAAATTAAAATGCTTAGAGAATTTCTTGGAAGATGAATTTAGGTGTTCTGCATATTTCAATTTAAACACATAAGGCCAAAGATATAATAACCCAAAAATCTTTTGTCAGGGTCTACTCTACACCTAGCGCTGGCGATTTCTATTTTCACAGGTATAAAATGCATGATTTTAGAAAACTGACTGGCGCTAGGTGTAGAGTAGAGTTTGACAAAAGATTTTTGGGATAATATACCTTTGTCCTTATGTGTTTAAATTGAAATATGCAGAAGAGCTTAAAACCTGCACATTGCTGAGATATTGTTAAAACCGCCGTGCTACCGTTATCTGTTGAAATTTTACATGCCTGGCGCTAGGTCGCCAGTAGAGATAGAGAGCTGAAATTTTGTACATGTATTTCTGGGCTCCTAAAGTAACTTTTTAGGTTAGCAGAAGACTAATATTCGAAAAAGTGTATTTTCATGAAAAGATCTATGTTAGGTGTTAAAATCAAAAGAAACTTCTGGAATAACAAAGTTTTAAATATCATATGATGATAAATATTTTGCTTCACTTATATATCTCTTAATTCTTTACAATATGACTGAACCCAAACTGTATGAAACTAGTTTTAGCCGGCGAAATGCAATGGTCATAATAACAAGGGATCTAAGGGGATAAGACAATGGACGATAATTTAATGTATATTCCCAATGATGATACACAAAAGTATCCCTTCTGTAGCTTGAGATTAGATTGAAACATTCAATGTAATGAACCAACTAATCAAAGTTTACTAAGTTGTTAATCCAACGAATAAGAAAACGTTTATATAAAACTTTGGGAACTAGTGTAATAAACAGTCCATTGTCATCTCTCTCTCTCTGAGAATATCAGACTTAAAGAAAATTGGCAACCTCCTTACAGACAAACAGATACGCTAAGACTAATAGAGTAGCTTTGCTACATAAAACTTATTAGCTACCAAAGATAGAAATTACGCCCAAACAACTTTAGTGATTAAATACTAATTTAGATTTTCTTTGAACGTTTTTACAAATTCTGTTTTAAAACTATTTGTTTGAAATAATAGAATCTAAAATGGTTCTTCTTTTTATTGATGTTGGATGTGTTATTTTTAAAAGCCATTTGTCTCCATGCTAAGTGGAAAAAATATAACTATATTCACATAATAACACCAAACTAATGATAATTCAATTTTTTTATGCCTTAGTTTTTTTACTAAAAAAAACCTAACCCTTTGTATAAAAGTAACAGGATCATTGTCTGCGTGTCTGTATCGAGGGATCTCGGTAATCACTCACCTCGATATGGTTCTCATTAACAGTGTAGCTTCATATTGGTCCTAGGAAGGTTTATAACTATTTTAAGGGAGGATACCACCACCCTCCCAAGAGAAATCGCCACTAGAAAAAAATACCCCCCCCCCTCAATTCAAAAAAAACTTTTCTTTTAAAAACAAGAATGGAAAGAAGAAAGGTCGAGGGTCCTCTTATGGTTTGAGGCTATTTTATTAGAGTATCTTAAAATCCCAACTACTCACGTTCCACTCTCATCATTTGGATTGTTGTGATTATGATATTATTATGCGGTAGGGAATAAACACCAATAGAAAAGATTTGTTGTTGCTTGGATACAAACCCCCAAAATTATATTGTGTTACAAAATCACCAATTTTTTAAAGGAAAGTGTTGAAGCAGCTTATAGTGCCTGTAAAAAAAGACGTCATACAATACAAATTTTTATGAGCATTTTAAGCTGCTTAGAGTATTTTTTCTCACATTAGGTTTGGTCCATCCGTTATGGATAGCTCTTTTCATTAAGTTGGGCTTGCTAAAATTGTTCTGACAATTTTAAACTTTGTATTATGATTCTGTAACAGAATTAGAAAAAATCAAATATAAATATTCTAAATATGAATCTGCAATATGGTATAGCTTTTAAAAAAGAAATTTATCCAAAACCAACAAAGCAAATAATAATAAAAAAGAATTACAGAAAAAAATTAGACAATGTGGGAATATCTAATATAAACTAAAACAGCCTTGTAATGAAAATATTAAATACAGACATATGGATCAAGTGGAGTATTGTTTAGTTACTCATCAATAAGAACAATCCTAACCCCATAAATTTAGCCGTCTATCTATACTATTAGTCAAGTTAATAAAATCTTTCCAAAATAAATGAGCATAATTTTTATTATTTTTGAATGTTCATATGTAAAAGGAACAATAATGAACAACATTATTCAAATAGCATGTAAATTTTATATGATGTCATACCATTAAGTATTATTATTTTTTTTGTGTTTGAAAGAAAAATGTTCTTTACAGCAAAAATTTCTATACAAAATGCATTATACAAAAGTAAGGTCCAATTATTTTTTAACATGTCTGAGGGAGGTAACACAAAAGTATGAAATTCTATATTTTTCTTTGAGATGAAAGGAACATTTTTAGTATTTGTAAAAATAGCCTTAAAACTAACTTTGGAGCTTTAAAAGTTTCCTAATATGAAAAACTCATTCCACTTTGTAATAAGCAAGATATAACTGCCAAAGATTACTGATATTACTTTAAAACCCTTTTGATGCCTTGAAAGTTTTATTTGTAACTCCTAAAACCCTAATTATTTTTCAAATAGTAAAATTGGTGTAATAAATTATTATTGATTTTCAATGGTTTATTTAATCTATTCATAACATTGAATGTTCAAATAAATTATGGTACATAATTTTCTTTAAATTTTGTATACAGTGGCATGCATAGGGTTCTGTAATGGGGTAAAGAAGCAAAACCTAAAAGGTTCACACCCCTTAAAACCCCTATTTAACAAAATTGAGAGGGGTGTTTAAGGTGAATGTGAGCTTTAAAGGGTGTAAAAAAGACACGAAAAAGGGTGTTATATTTAAGTCCTTGGTTGAGTGTGAGCCTCAGGGTGTAAAACAGACTACCCAATATGCTTACAAATAATTCAGCCGAGCATTGTTTTGTTTTGCTTAACACTAATGTTTAACCAACTTACTAAAACATAATGTTTTAGTGTGGGTACCTAAGGCATGTATTAAGTTACCCTCCTTGATTTTGTCATGGGGTGGATACATCCCCCTTTAGCACGACATTGGTTGTATAGATATACATAAAGGGTTTTGAATAAAAAAAGAGACATTTCTATATTAGATTTCAGATCCCTTAATATCTTGACAATCATCATTAATAGTTTATGTAGGTAAACTGTTGTGCTGAGGACTGCTATGTTTTTGATCCTAATTGCTAGAATAATTGAAAGAAATCAAAAGTAAGTTTATGTAATAAGGTCTCAATCACAATTTTTAAAGTTAACAAATCTAACTCTAGTCTATAATTTAAACAGGGAACATGCAGAAAACATATGCTTTCCCTTTATCACAAATATATTCAGCTTTGAATTAAGGAAATAAATTATTCTTTCAGTAATTCTTTTTTGTAATTCAAGCAAATAGCTTATGCTTATTAAAATAAAATTTTATTAAAGAGAAAACAATAAAATGACTTTTACTGCAAAACTGTTCTCACTTGCAAAGAAATTAGGATTATTTACTCCTGTAGGATCAATTGTTTATTCTATTGTGCCCTGTTTCATGTTCATTCCTAGTTTGTATGCTTGTGTGAGCTCAGGTAGTGCAACAACATTTAAGAAATATTAAAGTATTATTCAAAAAGATCTCATTTAAAAATGCATGTTATGGACATTTACACTGTATTAAAACAGATTTTCAGGTTTACTGTTATAATGTCCATTCAAGGCTTAATTACAACTGTAAATTTTCTGATAATCTGCAACTTAACAATTATTTAACTTGTATTTTTCTAGATGTTTTTCATTATGATCATATGCATGTTGAATTTTCAATTATATTTCTTTCATAGTACTCTTCTACAATGGTTAATTGAAAAAGAAGGAATAATGTTCTCTACACACTAGAAAGGTTTTTGTTTTATTGCTCATAAAAATTCTCAGTAACCCCAAAATTAATTAATTTCCCTATTTTAGTGAAGCTTCTCATGGGTCCTGTGGTAGTTTGGGGCTATTTTATTATCAAATTTAACCCTATGAACTTACTTTTATATTTATTTTATTTAAGAAATTAATGTGCAATCAATAAATTCATTGTAAAATCTATTTTTTAATATTTTTAACCTGTTTTAAAATGTTTACTCATATTTATATAAATGATGTTTTTCTCTTGCTTTTCTTTGCTTCTAAATAAAAAAACGTATATTTTAAATATTAACTTTTAAACACAATTAATAAACACACAAAATCCATTGGAACAAAGAGAAATCAAATTTTGACAAAATTACATGCAAAAATTTTGAAAATCGGACGAAACACACCAAAGATACATGGAAATCCGTAAACATAGAAAAGCAGCTAAAAAGTTGCTTGAAAAAACATGCTCCACATTACAAGGAATGTTGTCAATAAATCCAGAGGTCTATGTTTATTACTTAGTAGAGCTTTGTAAATCCAATTTTCCCCATTGTGTTACGGACTGATAGACAGATATTTTGAATCATATAGAGTAGCTTTGCTACTAACAAAAAACAGGGTGAAACGCAACCCCACCTTATCTCTACACTACTACAGACATGATAGAAATACAGACTGACGGACAGATAGAGTGATTTATAGAGTAGCTTCGCTACTAAAAAACAGGGTGAAACGTAGCCCTACCTTATCTCTACACTACTACAGACATAATAGAAACACAGACTGAAGGAAAGACAGACAGATAGAGTGATTTATAGAGTAGCTTCACTACTAAAAAACACCAGGGTGAAACGTATCCCTACCTTATCTCTACACTACTACAGACATGATAGAAACTGGTAGGACAGCTTTTACAAATATATCATACAATATTACCAACATTTTTATCTTACGCAAAAAATCTACAAGTTTTACACAGAAATGCACACAAGGCTTTATAGACAGAATTCCACGAAAAATGAAATAAAAATCTATTGTTATGTTCAATGTATAAATGTACTGGAATATTAATAAAAACGGATTTACGTCATTTTTACTTTTTCTCCGAAATTTTTTTTTGTTGGTTTAATGAAAAACTAAATTTCCATGTTTTAGACTTAAGGCCGAAAAATTTAGAGGGTTTCATACAATATTTCAAAAAAAAAAATTAAGGCAATATAGCTTGATTACTATTAGGGCAGGTTAATCAAGATTAGGGTTGGGCCGGATACTTTTTTGGCCGGATACCGGATACCGGATATCCGGCTGATTTCAAATGCCGGATATCCGGCCAACGCCGGATATCCGGCAAATATCCGGTTATCCGGCCAAATAACCGGATATCCGGCCGGATAACCGGCCAAATTACCAGATATTAAAGTAGTAAAAAAAAATTTCTTCAGAAATCTTATATAAATTTACATAAAGTTAAACCTATTCAGAAAAAATGTTCTTCTAGCTTCAATAATAAGAAAATTATGGCCATTTAAGATTTTAAAAAGCAGAGATTTTTGGTGTAAAGTATAAAAAATTATAGAGCCGGATATCCGGCCGGATAGTTTCAATATCCGGTATCCGGCCGGATATTGAAAATGGCCGGATATCCGGCCGGATATCCGGCCACACCGGATATCCGGCCCAACCCTAATCAAGATATCCTATATTTGTTTTATATATTTTTTGTTTGTAGCTTAAGATTTCAATAACTACTAAACTAATTGAGTTCTCCATCTTATGGAAACATCACATATGTCCGGGGATTGTTTTAGGCTATTTTCTGCCCCCCCCCCCCCCCATTTTAATTTTAGTTTCAAAGGAGAAATCTGTAAAAAATATTCCTCGACATTCCCAAGCTAAAATGTAAAGGAGAACGATTACGGTTCAGCTGTTAGTGAGATCCTTTGGTACAGACAGAAAGACATACACACAAACTTTCTGTTACTTTTATTTTGTTTTACAAATTTGCAGTTTTGTGCGGCCATATTATTGTCAAAGTTGATAATATTTCTGCTAAAGCACATCAGTTGAATGTGTACTTTCAATCAGTGTACACTTACAAACAGTTTTCTCAATTTAAGTGATTGATTGACAGTTTATGTTTTTGAAGCGTGGACACTCTTTAAGTTATCCTGATTTTATTTCTGTATTTAAAGCATTATTTTCTCTCTCTCTCTCTCTCTCTTTCTATTATTATAACGTTTTCTTATTCATTGGCTTAACACCTTTTGGGACTATTATTGATTTAGGATTGAAGTTGAGTGTCCAAACGTTTCAACAACCAATTAAATTTTTCAAAAGCAGTAATTTAATGTCTCTTTCATACTATCTCTCTATCTTCGCTACTTTTGGACGAAATCACCCTTTAAATTAATCTACCAAAAAAGCCTCTTTTATAAACAAATTTTTTTTGAGTGTGTTTTAATATCTCTTATAGTTTCTAAGATAGGAAGGGGGGAGGGATATTGACGAACCCCGCCTCTCAGAATTATTTGGAGGCCTCCCGGAATGACCTCCAGAATTAATTAGTCTTTTACTATCTAAACGTTGCATTGTTCTATAGAGCTTCTGTTTCCTCACTTTTTTATGTGTCAGTCGATTTGAACATGTACTATTAAACATTATTCAAATATAACTTAATTGATTGATTAATAGTTTCTGAAGCAAGTCTACTTTATAAAAAGTTTCTGTGGTCAGTCCACTCTACACTACAAACAAACATTAATAAATTGATTTTAAGATGCTTTCCCACAAGTACCAGTTAGTCTCTGAAAACCCCCCTTATGAATAAAATAAATAGAAAATAAGGGGGTGTGGATTCTATATATCTACTGTTGAAGAGGGGGCCTAACCCTGCCGGTCTAATCATTGTGTGCCCTAACCCTGCGGTGCTAACCAGTGACTAACGTTACTTGACCTAAAGTAATACAAAAAACTACTCCAAACCCCCTTCATTATCAATTTATTTCAAATTAAGGAGGGGGGAGGGGGTTATCAGTGTCCAAGAGGATACTTAATGTGAAAGGGTGCGCGGCTAGAACTGACTTTGAATGCCCAGAGGAGCCGAAGGCCCGGGCTAACAATACGTTTATAATTTTATTTTTTCTCTTCATGTTTGTGTAATACAATGCTATACATGATTTTCAGTATGGCTGAGAACAGGTTCTAATCTAGTGGGTATTAATCTGTTTCAAAGCCGTTCTGTAAAATATTCTTCTAGTTTATATAATTCTTGTATTTTAAAATACCTAATTAAAAATTAGAGTTTTTGAAATTCAAAAGTCAGACAACATTTTTATCTGATTTTAATTTTGGAAAATTAGAAAATATATAGACTTATTATGTAAGAAAGGTTTATTGAGACGACACATTATATGTTTTTATATAAAAAACGTAACAATTTTCGTCAGAACGATTTTTCCTGAATTGAAATTTGTTTGAAACTTTATGTCTTATTTTTATGAGAGATAAAGGAATAATGAAATAGATTTTAAAAATACTATATAAAAGTAAAAGAAACTGAACAAATTTTAGTTTGGTAGTTAGAAAAACAGTTTTAGGCTCTTAAATGCAAAGACAATATAAAACAGTTCAGGGGGATTAATTTATAGTTTTGGATAAAATTATATTTACTGTGGCTTTAGCGTTTTGTTTATAAATTTTCAAAGTATTTTGGAAAAATTGGAAGAATAAATTTATTTTGTCTCAAATTCCAATTATTTATCATGTATTTTGATAAACATGTTTTTAAAGATAATTTCATCCTTGTTTCAAAGAAATAAAAAAAAGTACATTAATCCCATTTTAATGGTGTAATGTTGACAAACTTGAAAAACAACTGGTGGTGTCAATTTTCCGATAGAGTTTAATTAAAAGTCGAGAAGATAAAACATTATGATAACCGGTTCTACCCCATCTCGTATTCTCTTCCCCACTTTCAGGTTGGCAGGGTGACGCAAATTTCAGACCTCATATTTGGCGATTTGAAAAAAATGTATCTTTATATTATAACGAATTAGATAATCTAGCAAGCATCGCTTTTATCTTATAGAGAAAAATAGTAAATCAAACGGCGAAAACTGAGATCTAAAATTTGCGTCACCCTGCCAATATGACGCAAGACGCATGACCGCTACGACCGTGGCATTATTTTAAACCCAATCAATTTTCCATGGCTATGGGTTGTCATTTTTTGGGGTTTCTTGTAAAACGTGTTTAAAATTAGAGTAGGACTATTACCTATTCAAAGGGTTGCAGCAGTTTTATCAATGGATTAAGCATGATTGCAACAATTTACAAAACTATCTTTGATACAAGCCGTGAAAATCAAATCTTTGCGGAGAAATACCGACTTATTGTCCACTGTTTATATTGACACCCATGGTCTGGAGTTGAGCCACAATTCAGGAATATAAAGGGATAACACAATGGCCGATTAATTGATGTACATCCCCAATGATGATTTACAAATTATTGGTTGAAATGATTGAACACTAGGCTTAGTGAACAAACCATTCAAAATTCAAAAAAAGTTCACAAAGTTCTTAAGCCAACGAATAAAAAAAGGGGACTAGTGAAATAAACAGCAATATGTCTGGTCCCCTCCTTCCCAGGCCACAATTAGATCTATATTTAGCACTACAGAGATGGACACCAAGGCGCCAGACTTGGGATATAAGATACATGGAGATTGTGAAAGATTCTAACATTCCTTGATAAAATGTTTCTCACAGCTGGCTAATATAATGATACCCTCCAACTTCTATTTAGACTGCCTCCCTGGGCTATATACGTTTTAAACAATATCTGACGACAAAAAATTCCCCTGTCACAATGTCCTCGTATTCTATATCCATTCTTTGTAAATGCATATATATGTATGTATATATTTAAAGCCTTTCCATAGACAAAACATATCTTATATATCAGTATTGAAACTGAGATTTTGTGAAAAGGGATAGTCGTTGGTGTGTGTCTACTTATGATTAAATGCTTTTTATGGAAAATAATTATATCTAATCAATTGTTATTTCAAAGAAAAGTTCTAAAATTCTATTAAATAAGTGGTAAATTTTTTGTCGTTGTATGTAGCATAAGATCTCGCTAAATGCTGAACCATTATAGTTCTCTTTTACAATAAAGCTTCTTATAGGTCCTGTTTTTAACTATTTTTGCAGAGGGTATCTTCCACATTAATTACCCCTAGAGGCTTGTAGGGGCGTAGCCACTAGTACAAAATAATGTAGTATTATCTTGTTTTTACAGAATTATCAGTATCTAAGTAATTGTGTTGTTTATCAGTTTATAATGAGCAAAATCATCTTCTTATCAATTGAAACTTCCTGCGCATCTAAGATGTGTACATTGTAAATTATTCAATATCCCTTGCAAAAAGTAAAAGAAATATTATGTAATAATGATACATTTCTTTCTGGCATAATTAAAGAGACCATAGGAGATTTAAAGATCCATTTATCTTTAGGGATAAAACAATGGATATAAATTCACATGCATCCCTAAAAATACTAAAAATTAACATTATGTCTAGATTAAATTATTGGTTATATGTTTTGGCACTGCTAGTTTGAAACAACCAATCAAGTTTTAATAAAAGTATTTCAGAGTCTAAAACTATCAAATGAAAACATGTGTTAATCAACTAAGAGTACTACTTTATTTTCAATTCAAATGTTTGCTCTTTCCATAAAAAGACCTATTAAGATTAAAAGAAAGATACAAAATGAGTTCCAAAATTTTTCCAATTATTTTGAGTATTTAATTAACTTTTTATTAATCAATAATTTTTAGTGTTTGTTTTAAAACAAGAGTTTACTTAAGATAACAAAGTAATTTTGTTGCATAACACTTTTTAAGTTTTTGTCTCAATTTTATTCATAATTATTTAAAGGTCACATGTTTGCTTTAATAAACAGAAAACAGTTGATATTTGTTCTTTGATTACCATGTCAAATCTGTTGATGTAAAGTTTCCAGGGTTTATATGACTTTAATACAAATTGGTTATGGCTTATATTATATAAACATTTTATTTTGAACACTATTTACATGATACCATGCTACGCAAGTCTAAGTATCATAGTATTCCTCTTCTTCATACTAGTGATTTCATAAACCTGACATACCAGCAGTAACTATCATATAGGTAGAGGAGGGGGTT
Organism: Acartia tonsa; assembly: GCF_053477335.1. Lineage (NCBI taxonomy): Eukaryota > Metazoa > Arthropoda > Copepoda > Calanoida > Acartiidae > Acartia > Acartia tonsa. The sequence continues at coordinate 32,065,886 of NC_137273.1, forward strand.
GGCTGATGACCCTTGAGAGGAAGGCCCTCATCATTATTTCTTGTTTTATAGGGTGTAATTATCCCACCCCCTCAAGCACCTACCGCCATGTGTGCAAGTTAAAGCCAATTTCTAGAATTGGAAATCTAAATGAACATACTTAGTCTCTGATATCTTTAGTCACATGTATTTTATTTGTGTTTTCTCTTCTTAGTAACAGTGAAAAATCTTAATTGAGGTTTAGCCCAAAAGGAATTGGCAATTGTAGTTAAAAGTACCAATATTAATCTTATTACTTTGCATTCATTGCATTAGTTCATAAACAGGATCAACTAATTACAAAAATGCTATTGCATTGCAATGTTGTATTTTCTTATTTATAAGATATATTTGGTGGTGGTACCTTTTTTTTAGGAGGGTGGTACATTACCCTCAGTAAAAATACTGTAAAACCACCACAGGACCAGTAGATATACTCTCTAAGAAACACAACATCGTCGGTTCAGGCGTTACTGAGGTCTTAAGCCTCAGATAGACAGGGAGACGAACAGATATCCTTCTACTTTGTATTATAGATACAATGATTTCAACCATTTATATTAATTTCAATTTTGTTTGAACGACACAAAAGTGGTTGTAAAATGGTAGTTTTAAATCGAATATTTTACTTATTTTACTTTTTGTGTTATGAGTTCAAAAGAATCTAATCAAAATAAATCAAATATGCTTCTTATTCTAGGAGGGGAAGGATAATGACGTTTAAAATAATTTCCTTTGTTTATCCAATCTTTTCAAGCTTATAAAAAAGTACTTCTTACCATTAATCCTCGATTTCAATTATCAGGATTTTCTTAATATTTTCACAAATTTCTAGACATGCATTATATATTTTCTAGGCGTCATTTAAACATTTCTTAGATAAGACAAATGAGTTTATTTTTCTCGAAAGAGATGAGAAAATAGGTTTTAAAACATTTAAATTGATATACATCTTGAATTATAATCAACAAAGTTACCCCCATCTGCAAATTAAAATTATTGGTGGAAAATATTGATCCAATCCTAAATTACCCTACCATTGCAAGCTTTAACTAGTGAGAAAACGTGATTATAAACTTTTGGGACCAGTATTATTATGCCCCCTCTCTTTCTGCAAGAAATTATTTTTGATTTTAGATTTTTATTTTAGACCTATTTACTTAACCGAGTATTTTTGGGTGTCAGTGTACTTTTGGGGGCTTGCCTCTCAGCTCAGATGTTGTCAATATAATCCAGATTCTACAGAGAGGCTTTTAAAATGATTTTACTAAAATAAGATGATCCATGGATCTCTAAGCTTTTAGTGGTCGTAAGTAGGGGGGAGGGAGAGGTTGAAAATAAATGATTTAAAAGTTTTGACAGGGTAATCTATTGTATATCCAAAAATATTGGGGACAAACACCTATCATAAGGAAAACGATGTTGAAGACAGTCCCCCTTTTCAAAATACTTCATCTCTTTTTCGAAAAATTTAGCAGACTCAGAGGACACAAACCAATCTGTCCCGATTTTGTATCACTTTTGAAAAGTGCGATTCCTGTGACGTCATATAAAAAGGGAAGGGGGGAAGAAAATCTCATCCCTTTTCTCCCATCTCTTTTGAAGAGATTTTCTTTCCCCCTTCCCTTTTTCTTTCCCGAAACGTATATGACGTAACTGAATCGCACTTTTCAAAGTGATACAAAATCGGGACAGATTGGGTTGGAGACGTTTCTTCTGAAGGCTCTTTGCAAATCAATAAAATCTTATTCTATTAATATTAATGTGTATAAAGATATAATCGTTTTTCAAAAAGCAAACAGCCATAAAAGTTGCATAGATCCAACAACAAAGGTTTGACACTTAACCACTTTAATATACTGTAGTCAATTCTAATTCTTTACTTATTATTGTTATCACTATGGCATCATCAATAGTTAATTCTATGGAAATTTTATTTACTTCTATAACATTAGAGTAACTAGCAAATCATATCTGCAAATATACTGTAATACTTTAATATTGAGAAGTCATAGAAACCGCCTAAACTTAAAAATCACGTGAATTTTTAAAGACTGGTTAGACACACACTTTTGTCTGAGATTCATTTTTAAAGAATTTAAAAACAAAATTATTATTTAATATTGTGTTTTATAATGATTTTATAATTAATGATTTGTAAAAGTTATAATGATTTATATCAACTAGCTTATTAGAGGCTTTTTTTTTCAAAGGGGAAAAGGAAGGAGAAGAAAACTAGCCTTAACCATTCCAAGAATTAAATTTAGAAATTAAACAGTTTATAATCAACCTTGGAACCTATGTGAAAACTTCCCAAACTACAGAACTTAATCGGTTCAGTGGTTTGCGAGATCTTAGTATGAAGACAAAGCATATTAATATATTATTCCAAATATGTTTTGTACCTGGGATGACAGGGACATTGGCTGTTTATTATACTTGTCCCCAAAGTTTTATAATAACGTTTTCTTATTCGTTGGCTCAACAACTTCTTATAATACATTTTGTTTAGTTGATTCATCAGGTTAAGTGTTCAAACGTTACAACAACTAATTGCAATCTACAGAAAAGGGAATTTTGTGTATCATCATTGGAGATATACATTAATATATCATCTTATCCCTTTAGATTCCTGGTTTTGTACAGTTTTAATACTATTTTAGCAATTTAAAAAAAATACGTGTTTTTTTTATAAAAATGTCAACAATAATAATTTATGAGATTTTTATACAATCAGCGGATAGTGAAAATTTTCATAATACAATTTATATATATTGTTCTTTAGTTCTGATTTTTAATATGATTGTAATTATGAACACAGTAAAAGTGTCTGACTGATTATGACGTAACAAAAAAAATTAGCCAATGAGAGGCCACTATAAATTTTACCATTGGTCAATAATGGCCTCTCATTGGCTAATTTTTTTTGTTACGTCATAATCAGTCAGACACTTTTACTGTGTTCTGTAATTATGATAGGTCTTCACCCAGGGATCTTAAGGGATAAGACAATGGGCAATAATTTGATGTGCATCCAAATTATGACAAAACAAACTACTCTTTCAAAATTATAAGTTGAATTTGTGAATACTACTGATGTGTACAAACCAGTCATGATTTCATAAATATTCCCAACGTTTTCAAACCAACTAAGCGAGAACATGTTGATATAACTTTGGGGGGCTATAATAATTTGAACTCCAATGTCCCCTGTCTCTTTGCTTTTTCTTATTAAAACAATAGCTGAATTATTCAAATGAATAAATTGATTGGTTGGTAAGAACTAACAGTCTAGCGTCTAAACTTTTCAACCAGTAATCTTAACCTTATTGCTTAAAAAGTCTTATTGCAAATATTGGGAATAATCAATAATCGTCCTTGTTTTTATGTCACTGTTTGATTGCAGAGAGAGAAGGGACATTAAGCTGTTTATTATACCAGTCCCCAAAGTCCTATAATAACGTTTCCTTATTCGTTGGCCTTACAACTTTGGGGACTTTAGTGATTTATTAGTTGGTTAATTTAGATGAGTGTCAAAAGTTTCAACCAGAAGGAGTAATTATGTGTATCATCATTGGGGATGTACATTAATTTATTAGCCATTGTCTTATCCCTTTAGATTCCTGGTGTGATTGTACTCTTTGATCTCATTAATTATTGTTTCAAGAGGGAAAAAAACTGATTATTCTATCTGTTGCAAGGCCGAAGTTCAATGAATTTTTAAAGATAAAAAAAAAAAATTAAAAATAATTTATTTAATGGGTAAACAAATAAATTATTGACAGGGAATGCTAAAAATTATTGGCTGGAAATTTTGGGAACTATAGGTTTAAATATGATAAAAGTACCCAATGTCTTTAAGCTACTAAGGGGAGAAAGTGTTTATTAAACTTTGGGTGCCAGTAAAATTTATAGTACAATGGCCTCTCCCTCCCTAGATTTAGCTATAATATCAGTGATCGAATATTTTAACTTTTTCATAAAGGGGTTAGCGGGACCTTAAAGGACAAACAAAAACTTTACTTTAGCATGCAAAAAATGTATTAATAATTAACTTCAGGCAATATGCCTTTTATATCTTTTTTAGTAACTAAATTATTATATTTTTTAATCATTTTTATTTTGTTCATTATATTTTATAATAAAAATTGAAAGATAAAAATTATCTTTTATTTAAAATTTCCCCTCGTAGGACTTTGAACTACTATGCGAGAAACAAGTTTCAAATATGTAAAATTCACTAAAAACAGCAAAAAATGTAATAATATAAGTTTTTTTCAATAGATGGGTCTATGAATAGGTTTTTTTATACTCTACGATTAAGTATTATTTTTCTTGCTTGAAGCTGAAGTTCTCTGAAATTGCAAGTCCGAAACAGATTACTTTCAGAAAAGTTTTGTGTGGTTTGGGTGGTTTTAGGCTACTTTTCTGACTTTCCTTAAAGGCTATGGGCGAAGCTTCTAGTTATATAAACTTATTTTGCTTTTAATAGAGATATTACTTTTGAATTTTGATGATTAATTAAATTCTTTAAAAAGTTTGTCTTATATATGTACATGACTTTGAATGCTTTATCATATTTGAGTCTTAATAATAAATAGCTAATTTTCGCTGATTTTTATAAACACTTAATAAAGATAAACTTGTAATGTTTGAATTGATATAGATGGCTTTACTACTACTAGTCAGTCTGTTCTAGACAATTTTCATTGTGGCTTCTTCTTCTCAGCAATTGTTAGAGTTACAGTTTTAGATATAAGGCAGTGATCTTGATCATAGAGAGAGAGGAAGGGGACAATTGGCTGTTTATTACAATAGCCTCAAAGTTTTATAATAATGTTTTTTTTGTTCGTTTACTTAACAACTTTGTGGAAGTCTATTAAGTTGGTGCATGAAGTTAAGTTTCAAAATGTTTCAGCTACTAATTTATATATATATACAGAAGGGGTAAATTTGTGTATCATCATTGGGGATATACATCAATTAATCGGACATTGTATCAACCCTTTAGATCCCTTGTAAATTATACTGGTCTATTGAGTTTTATATGTTTATATATATGTTGTCTTCCTTGTTAAAAGCGAAGCTTTTCTATAATTAGGGTCGGTACGTCCGTCCGTCCGTAACGGATAGCTTTTTTCATTAATTTAGGCATGTTAGAATTGTCCTATCGATTTTAAATTTTGCATGGTGATTCATTTAGTAGTTAGGTACGATTTAGAAAGCGTAGCAACTCTATAATCATTACCAAAATGTTCGTACGTCCATTTTAAACATGTTGATTTTTTACTTTTTCAACAACAAATTTTTATGTGAACTAATCATCTGATTGATCTGATTTTTGGTATATTGATTCCTGGGACAACAAAGTATAATGTAATAAGCGAAGCAACTCTATAATCAAGTCCTAAAAATGTAAGTATGTCCATAAAGATTATCTTGTATCAAGCAGTTTTTTTCAACAAATTTACTTACAACTTTGCTTTAACCCTTATACATTTATATTATGATTATTCAGTTCTGACACTATACAAGTGTTAATGTCCGTTTGTCCTACCGTTTCAGTGCTTCGATTTTATGGATGTTGTCATCCTTGTTTTTATGTTATTTCTATTAGATAACTTATTAAACACATATAAATTTATTTCTTAAACTTACCTTAAGTTCGAACAGTTAAGTTAAGCTATCTATCTGATTGAAGACATCTTTCAAATTTTTTTTTTTCATGAGTTCAAACAAACAGATAGACATCCTGTTGCTTTAATCTAATGACAATAAAGGCTTCGTTCCCAGCATCTAGGGACTTTGTATACGAAGATGTATACGGATAGAGGAAAATGGCACAAAAACATCTCAGGGAAAAAATTGTATTTTCAAAAATCTTTTGAAGAAAATAGGAATGATTTGAGAAAAACATGGTCAATATTAAGGGAAGCAATAAGGAAGCACAATGACAAAAGTTCAGTCATAACTGAAATTTTTAGTGATGGGGTTTACTATAAGGAGGGGAAAGATATTTCTAACAAATTTAATGAATTTTTTACAACCATTGCAGATGATATTACATCTAAAATAAATCCATCCGATAGAGACTGCACTTATTATACCACTGCATCTGACTCCATATTTTCATTTACTCATATTCAGCCTAAAGATATAGTAACAATTGTAAATGGCCTAGAGTCTAAATCAAGCCAAGACATGCTAGGTGTTTCTAATAAACTTATGAAAAAAATCATTGAAAATATTGCTATTCCTCTCACTCACATTATAAATTTATCCTTACAGTCAGGCAACATTCCAAATGAGCTCAAAATAGCCAAAGTTTTGCCAATTTTCAAACTTAAAACAAAAGAATCTGATCTATTAAGTAACATGTCTAATTATAGACCAATAAGTCTTCTGCCAATCTTCTCAAAAATCCTTGAAAAATAGTTGCAAATAAACTTACTGCATATCTTGATGAAAATTTACAAACATCAATATGGCTTTCAGTAAAAAAAGTCAACCATACATCCCATTTTTCATCTAATAAATGAAATTGTAAAGAATAGTAATGATAAAAAGTATACAGTTGGAGTCTTTTGTGATTTACAAAAGGCTTTTGATTGCTGTTCTCATAGAATCTTGTTGGACAAACTATCTAAGCTTGGAATTAATGGTACAGAATTGACTTGGTTTAAAAATTACTTAGCAAATAGACAACAATTTGTTTACATCATCAATGAAAAGTCTGATATGAAATATATTAACAAAGGTGTACCTCAAGGATCTATTTTAGGACCCTTACTATTTTTAATTTATATCAATGACTTAGCTAAATGTACTACTCTATTTACATTACTTTTTGCTGATGATACCAGTTTTTTAATTTCGGGTAAAAACCTTCATGATATTTTTAATATTCTTAATATTGAATTAAGAAAAATAACTTATTGGTTTAGAACTAATGAGTTAAGCCTACATCCATCAAAAACTAAATTTATGATATTTACAAAAGATGAATCAACAATTGACTTTGATAGCATTAGTATTAATCTTGATCACAATAATGATAACCAAAATGATCCAAATTTGGTACACAAACTTTCATATGTCAACTCAAGGAGTGAAACTCCTGCAATTAAATTTCTAGGTGTTTATCTAGATCCTAAATTAAACTTTAAATATCATATTGATATGATAAATAAAAAGATTTCACGCTCATTATTTGCAATAAATGCTGCAAAACATATTATTGGCGGAAAAGCATTGCAAACTCTATACAACTCACTTGTCCATAGTCATCTTACATATTGTGCCCCAATTTAGGGAAGTGCAGCAGCATCAACTCTTGATAAAATTGTAAAACAGCAAAAAAAAGCACTGAGAATAATTACCAACTCAAAATATAATGCACATACTACAATCTTATTTAAAAATTTAGAAATTCTTCCTGTAACTCAACAAATTGTCTATTCTAAATTACAATTTATGTTTGATTACGTTAATCATAGGCTTCCATGTTCTTTTGATAACTTATGGATTAGCAATAGCACAAGAACAACAAGAGTTCTTAGAAATAATCAACAGTACAATATTCCATTTGTTAGACTTGAATCTTTAAAAAAATTCTCTTACTCTGATCTACCAAAGTTATGGAATGAAATCATTATTCCTAATACTAATCCTAATCTTGAAAATGATAATAATAATGATGAGGTTATGTATACTTTTAGCACAGTTATGTCAAGAAAACAATTTTGTATGAAACTTAAAGATTTTTTATTGGAAAAACTTTATTTTATAACTTTATTTTATTTGTAATAGAGAAAACTGTTCTGAGTGCATAAATAGATCTTAAAAATTGATTTCATAAAAAACCTGGTGATTGTTTTAAGGAGTGGGGGGGGGGGTTGTCTTTTTTTTGGCGGGGAGGGGAGTGTTGTTTTTTGGCGGGGAGGGGAGGGTTGAATATAGGGCAAAAGTCAAAGTGGCATTCTATAAAAAGATATTATTTTGAATTGAGAAATTTTCTGTTTTTTGAAAAATAATACAATGACATAGGCTTGAAGTATTGCTTTTTTTTCCTTTTTATGTTTTTTTTTCTTCCTCCTTTCTTTTTAAATAAAATTCTTTTTAAATAAAATCTCTACTTATTAATCTTCAATGATATTTTAAAACTTAAAATATAGTATTAAACTTATATACAACAATGATCCATCTTATTATTTTTTATATTTGATTTATTTTGTTTTACTTTTCTCTAAATTCCTTCATCTATTTTTTTTTCTCCATTTTTCTTATTATTTACTGATTTCTCTTACATAATATAAATGTTCATTTGTGTTTTTCTTTTTTTTACCATCCTCACAACTCAATTTAACTAAATTAAAGTTTCAATTTTCCCTTTTTACAATTAATTTGTTCCAGGAATCAAATACACTATCCCCATTTTGGTCAAGATAGTACTCCTGTAGCTCCTGGTGCATATCCTAAAAATATTTCCTTTTATTCCACCAATTTATATTTAGTTAATAATTAAACTTAGTATATATTATATTATTTTTGTATGAGACTAAACATCATAATGTAAACTCTAAATTGTCAATAGATAGCAGCAATTTAGAATATTGTATGTGCTATCTCCTAAGCTAGGGGGTACCTGGCAGCACCAAATAAACATTATTATTATTATTATTATTATTTTAAAAAGGAATTAAACAGCCCAAAACAATCTCATGACGTATGTGAGGCTTTTTAAAAAGACGAAAACTTTTTTTGTTTTGAATAAACAAACAAATAACAAAACTTATCCTATTGTATTGTCTTGGTTATTGTACATTTCAAACATTAAACATATGTCTTTTAAAATTTAATTTAAACAGTTTACAAAATTATATTTCAAGTTTTATTCTTTAAAAGTGATGATTCAAATAATTAGTATAAAATTGACATATTTTTTTTGAAAAAAAAATTATTTTTATTACCTTTTATCAAAATTTTATTTGGCATTCAATTAGTGGGGGGAGTGGGGTTTGCTCCCTTTATTCCTTTCGCTTAAAAATTTTTGTTTTACTTTATAATGTTATCAAAGTCCCGTCTCCTTGCCATTCACGGTTAATACATCTTTTAATGATTTTTATAATGTGTTGTTTTTAAATTCCAAGATATCTGTTACATATATCACCACTCAAGGTTTGAAATAGATGGGACAATTCCAACATGCCTTAATAAACGAAAAGAGCTAACCGTTAAAGACGGATGTTCAAACGTACAGACCCTAATTATAGAAAATTTTCGCTTTTGAAAATGATCTAATTTTTTAGTTTTCAGATGGGCAAAAGCTCTAAGCGGAAGTTAAAATGGAAAAGTTTAGACTTAGAACCTCTTGTTCTTGCACCAAAGGAATGTGTTCATACAAAAAACCATATTTTATGATAATAGCAAAGTATGGGTCTGTTTGACCCTCTAAATCTACTATATTTCTTACTAGCGGCTACGCCTCTTGAAATCAATGGGTACTTGAGGTAAGGAGGGGGTAAGAAGACAACCAACCCTCATTTTCGATTTCAAAAGAAAATTTTCTTTAGGGGACATTTTTTTCTAGGGATGAATTCTCTTTGGAGGGTGAAGGAACACTTCCCAAAACTTTGGAGGGTGGAGGTACACTTCCCAAAACTTTGTAGGGTGGAGGTACACTTCCCAAAACTTTGGAGGGTGGAGGTACACTTCCCAAAACTTTGTAGGGTGGAGGCACACTTCCCAAAACTTGTTGTAAGTCATCCCTAGACCTATATGTAGCTAAACTGTAAAGGAGACCCATTTAGCGGTTAGCGAGATCTCTCGCTACAGACAAAAGAAAAGGCTCACTACTATAATAGGATAGGACCCTCTAGTGTTCCAACAAAAATCCCCCAAAAAAACAAATATTAGTAAATTTCTAAAACCATGAGTGGTCCAATACCCTTTCCTTTTTTAATTCAGTTAGAGAATGGGTGTTGGAGTTTATATCCTGTAGACGGTCCTGTATGAACACATATTTAAACAGGCGAACCTTGAGCCTCGCGTGGTGGACAAAGCTGGTGGCGTAGCCAGTGACAGCAATGATTTCTTCAAAATATTCTCCAAGCACATGGATGCTATTATGCTTAAGGTAACAGAGTAAACCTGCGACCGTGGCTCAACACGTAGCGCATCCGCTCGTCGTCGGGAGGTGATAGGATCGAATCTCGGCTTAAAACCGCGTCATAAATAAAGACACTAAAATTAGTTCCTACTGCTACTATGTAAGGTGCACACATTCATACTTAGAGTAAGGGGAATGCCTTAGCCCAAAAAGGGCCCAACTTATTACCATGCACAGTTAGAACTTCTCAGACAAAGAACGTGCAATCAAAGAGTTGTCGTTTAAAAGGCAAAGGATAAATTGCATGGCTCTTCTTAGTTATCCTTAGTTGTTGGACCTGACAGGTCATGGAAAGCAGCCTCGCCCGTATGAGGTAGTCTGTCTAAGGTAACATTGTAGAAATGGATATAGAATACTTGGATATATTGATAGAGGAAATTTGTTGTCAATTTAGGTTGCTTAATTAGGCTGTATTTATTGGTCAGTTGGTTCATTCAGTAGGAAGGGAGGGGGCAAATGGGGGTTGATTAAAGTATATGCAAATCTGGTGCAACATCCATATAATGATATATCGATTAGTGTAGAGCACATGCTTGTTGTATATTCATTAGGTAATGGGTTTGGATCCCTACGTCATAAATACCTTTGACTCAAACACCCATAATGAGTACTGAGTAGGTTTTGAGCGGTTAGTAAGATTCTTCGCTACGGACAGACATAGCCATAAACAGACAAACATCCTGTTACTTATATAATTATTTAGATTCTGAATCTAAAATTATTTTAGAACAAGGTTGATACTGATGAAAAAGACAAAGGCAAGAACATCAATATTAGTGGTAGCAACAATCATGTCAAGTAAGTCAATGTTCTTCGGCCCCTCGGGGCTAACAAAACTGGTTTTAATCTTATAGTTGTTTACTTCTAAATTCGCAGAAGCAGTCTATAATACGATGCGAAATATAACTTATCAGTAACCATTACAGTAAAGGCTTCAATATGTACATCCCCCCCCCTCTCCAAAATATGCTATACATAGTACATACATCTACTCTATAATTCACTTTGGATGTCTGTCCGACAGTTAGTCTGTCCGTCATTCTATCTGTAACGCTATGAAAGAATGTGATTTTCTCAGCTGCTATTTTTGTTATCCTTGTTTTTCTATTTTCAGGAATGGAGAAAAGCTAACATCAAAAGACCAGAAAACAGTGTTTTGCTATATAGACCAAAAGGAAAGCAATTTTTGATACAAATTCCCCTGACCAATGATTATCTATAAAATTCTGAAGGCGGTCATAAAAATGGCCTAAAACCACTTATATAAATCTATAAAGCTTTCCTGAAAAGTACAACCAATTCAAACCAGCAATTTCAGAGATCTTTAGCTTCACACAAAAAAAATTACCACTTATATGTATAATTACAATGAAATAATTTAAAATATAACCTTACAAAAGGAAATTTGCCCTGTAAAAAAATATTTTCCCCTTCAAATTTTTTTTTATTTCTTTCTAAAACTGGAGTGGCATCTATAGTGGTGGCTTGATTAAAATAACTTTAGAGATCTCTAAGAGATAAGACAATAAATTGTCATACATCCCCAATGAGGAAAAACAAGATTACCCCTTCTGTAGATTAAAATTATTGGCAAAAACGTTTGGACTTTACTAGTTTTAATAAAAATTTATTAAAAGTCCCTAAAGTTTTGAATCGACGACTAAGCTGTACATAACGTGGTTATAAAACGTTGGGTATCAGTGAAATAAACAGCCCATTGTCCTCTAGCTCCCTTCCTGAACATAATTGATCAATTTAGTTCTAACATAAATTTCTTGATTTAAAAGATATAATAAAAAAATGCTCTTTGCCAGGGCGTTGTACATTTTTCACAAAATACAGAAGTAACACCAACAGAAAATGAAGGCAAGAAAAAAGAGACTGCATTTAAATATGTTCAGGTAATGCTTAAGGGTAACCTTAAGTTAATCCTTATGATTAATAGTAACAGGATCTGTGTCTGTCTATCTGCCCTGAAGGATCTTGTTAACTGCTGAACCGATATGGTACTCCTTTACAGCCATAATACCACCACCCTCCCAAGAAAAACCACCTATAGATAAAATCGCCCTCCCCAATTTTTTTACTTTATCTTTTTAAATATAAAATTTGTTGAGGCCGAATCTCTCTCAAGCGCCCTGTGGCCAATTACACGTAAAAATGATTTTCTTAAAGGACTTTTCAACATTCTTGAAAAAAATATATTTAAACTTAGTTTTCAACCAACCAAAAAGGCACACTTTAACTTTTGTACACTTTAATTTTACAAATTTAATATTTTTATTCATTTTATTTGTTATATGTTCATATTTTTTTCTAGTTGGATGAAAGAAATGGAATGGTATATTACAGGTTAATATGGATGCTATGACTTACAATATTTAGTGTTTAAATTATTTGTTAAAATGTTTGGCCACTATTAGTTTGGAAGTAACGAATTACAAGTCAACCAAAGTACCCAATCTTTTTTAGCAAATGAATAAGAAAAATTTATCATTTTGGATACTTGTATAATTTACAGTCCAATGTTTCTTTCATCCCTGTATATTTCTTAGCTTCCCATTAAATGTTTACTTTCTTTTTCTTGAAAATTTCTTACAAAATATAAACAAATCGCAGTTACTTTTATAAAACCACTGTATACATGATTTATTAAATGCTGAATTTGCTTAACCTTAGCAAAGCAGTTGATAAAAATGACCACAGATCTGATTCCTTAAAGTGTTTTTTTAAAGATTAAGAATCTCTTAAAAACTTTCTTCTCCAAGGTTGTGCGGGATGATAATTGAACATGAAGTCTTTACACTTCTCTAAATTGAAATTTCTTAGAATATTCTGGTTGCAAGAAATTAAATTTATGTATATTTTTGACAAAATCATTTTTATAGTAATTAACTGTGGAAGGAAGAAATTAAAATTGTTTCTTTTTTGTTTTGTTTACCTAACATCCATACCTGACACCTGGCAGATACCTGGATGACACAGCCCAGGCAGAGTTGTGTACACCTGGCAGCACAGCTAAACATTCAGTAAGCACACCAGATTCTGGCATTCATTCTCCCACAGATTTACATCAGGGGTGTTATAAATAACTTAATATAATGTCTTTGTTTATCTGTCTGTATTTCAATATCTCGATAACTGCTAAACCTAAAGGCCTCTAGGGGCGTAACCGCTAACAACTTGATACAGTACTTACCTACATAATTTTTTATACTGAAAAAAACTTTTTTTAATTTAGACAGATTTTTTTCTTTGAATGAAACTGGTGTCTTTTTCTCTGTGTATATATAGAAAACAAGAAAAAAAGTGGTAAAGATAAGAATTTATCCATCAAACTTCATTCTTTATATTCTAATTTAAAAAATTCTTCATATTTTTGTGTCGACTTTTGTTTTGGTATTATATATTTACTAGAATTATCCTTATGCAAATTTAATCATAAATATTTTAGGAAATTTTAAAGTTATATGCACATGCATTCAACAAAACTTGTAAAGAAAAATTATTGTAGAGATAAGAAATGGGAGATAGTTAATCTTATTTCACATTTAATTAGTTGCAGTAAACACTTTTTATAATTGTGTTTAAGATAAAAAACTTGTTATTTATAAAAAAAATGTTATATTTAGTTGACCTCACCTCCACCACTGGTGAATTTTAGTAAGCCTCCACCAAATCTAAAAATTAACTCACCATCAGTGTCTACCATGGCAACACCAGTTGTTCCACAACCTTTTCATCCTTTAAACAACAACAATCAACATCAATCACATCATGTTTACCCTTTAAATCAACACTATCAACATCAACAAATATTTCTACCACCTCAGTCAAATGATCATTTACTTGCAACAGCTGTTAATCAATCTCAATCACAGCAATATTACATTGTCTCATCCCCCGCTCAACCCCAAGGAGGATATCAAGATAATTCACAAATGATTGTTCCGTCTATACAGCAAGACCCATCAGCTTATCATAATGTAGCTGTACAACAACAAAATGGTCAAGTTATGTTTGCATCTGGAATAAACCAACAAAATTATGTTGTTCAACCAACCAACAATGTCCAGCCGCAATGGAATGGTCATATTTCATATGAATCTATTAATCAGGCATTTCAAACTAGCAAAAACAATCAGAATTCCAACTCACCACAAATATACACTCCACCAGCAAACTTGATATCAATGCCAAGTTCTGATAATCATCAAACTTTTGCCCAGCCCCAATATCAGATTCTACAGGTTGTGACAGCACCTCCTGTTGCTGTGCAACAACAACATCAACAACAACCACTTCAATCACAACATCTTATTCAAACTGATGCTACAACAAGCTCATCTCAAAGTTCTTTGATACAAAATGCAAAGCAACCTACAATTTCATCCAGTGAATGTGAACAGTTAGGTTTACCTACAGTGGCACCATCTAGCGGCCCGGATGGAACTACAATACCTGTTCACATGAAAGTTCAGAATCCAGATGGTACATTCCAGTTTGTGCCCTGTCTACTATTCTATCCTATGACAGGTAGTTAAAACAAAAATCTCTTATTTCTTTTTAAATGTTCGATCATGTACTTGGGCTTGTAAAGGAACTATTTCAGTATCTTAGGCAGAAAGAAAAGGATCTGTTTTGTAAGCATTTTTGACAGAGTTGTGATCGACATATAAAAAAGTAACGGACTTCAAGATTTTGGTAACAACATACTTGAGTCTTAAGTTTTTGTAAGATAATTAATCTTTAATGTTCTATGAAATATGGCTTATTGTTCTTGCTTAAGATCCGGATTTGAGATGCTTAGCATGTCCTCTTCCCTATCTGTCTCACTTTTTATGTTTAAAACAGAAGTAGTGTATATGATCTTGATATTGGATATATTTATAAAGACTTTGGCCACACACCTTTGATTTCTATTAACTCCATTCTTATTATTTTATTTCTCCCTTATTTTTCATATTTCTTATGCATAGATAATGATAAAAATATTTCATAAAAGGTTTAAAGAAATGTATTAGTATATTATATACTATTGGCTTCGCCACTAGCCTCTAGGGTCTTTGCCACAAGAGATGGTAAAAAAAGTGCAAGGTGAAATTTGTAAAAAAAAAATATTCCACAAAGGAAATCTTCTACAAAAGAAATCTTCTACAAATTACCAAGGATATTTCTTACAAAAAAAAAAAAAAAAAAAAAATGTTTTTGTTTTTGTTTTGGGGGGGGGGGTTGGGAAATAGCTTAAAACCACCACAGGACCAATAGGTATATACCCTGAAGAGTAGAATCCAATCGGTTCAGTGGTTACCGAGATCTTAACGGACAGACAGACGGACAGACATTAAGCTACTTTGTATTATAGATGTCAATGAAAATATTTTTTTTTCATCTACACATATATGACTTTTTGCAGTTTTGTTTTGTCATACTACAATGATTATAGAAAATGTGGATATTGAGATAGTGGAATTTTTGTCATCAATTTAGGTTGCTTATACAGACTTCATATATTGGCCAATATGTTTCTCTTTGGTGTGTGGATGGGATGGGGTAAAATCAAAAGGATGAGGGGTGGTGGGTATCTTCATATTAGCCAGATGTGAGAAACATTTTATAAGGGTGTGCGAGAATATCTCACAATATTCACGTATTCTTTATCCATTTTTGTGACAATGTATACGATGATGTAAAAATATCTCACCCTTTCAGTACAGCTCTGGAATTTTCCATTAACATTCTTGAAAGTGTCTTACATTTATTTTTAGTAAACAGGAACTAATTCTATTTTAAGAAATTATTTTCATTCTTTTATAAGAAACAGGCTGTCATCAAAGGATCTCGTTAACAGCTTAACCGAGTTAGTTCTCCTTTGCAGTGGAGGTTTATAACAATTTTTAGGCAGGATTTGGATGATCCCAACCCTAACTACCTCTGTAAATGCCTCTAGAGGTAATGTGTGGGCGTAGCCGCTAGTTTTTAATACTAGTTTTCTCTAAAGACCTAAAAGTTACATAAATTTTAATGTTTTATGTCGATCGACAATGTAGCAACTAATATAATTTAAGTCTTCATAGTTTAACAGGAATAGAAAATAATATAAAGTAATTAAACATTGACAGAATAATTGGAATGCTCATTACAGCATGATAAATAATTAACAACAGTAACAAGCCCTTTTAACTCCACAGGGGGAGCATAGGCCGCTGACAATTTGTCAGTGTTTCTGTAACAATGTGGCTTTTTTTATGGATATGGGAAAGGGTTGTCAGCCCTAAGCCCTATGATGATAAGCCAATCAGACAACCAACTGTTTGATTGCACGACCTTTGTCTGAGAAGTCCTAACTGTGCATGGTAATGAGTTGCGCCTGTTTTTTGCTAAGGCATTACCCCTACTCTAACTATTTATGTCGTGCATCTGACATAGCAGCAGTAGGAACCATTTTTAACGTCTTTAGTTATAACGCGGTGTCTGACCAAGATTCGAACCAATCACCTTCCCGACGACGAGCGGATGCGCTTCGTGTTAAGCCACGGTCGCGGATTAATAATTACAAAATAATAATAAAATAACTATGCATTTTTTTTAGGTTCCTCGGTTGTATCCAGTAGTGAACCATCCTACCAAACCATACCATCAAAGGTAATGAATATTTCCTAATTTTTTTAACTACCAGCGGTTGCGTCCCCAATAATTAGGACTGTGCATTAAAATGGTAAAAAGGAGGTTTAAGAATAGCATAAAACCATCCTTACACTTATATCTAAAGTAAAATAAACCAGACTAGGACCTGTTTGTTTTTTGTTTTTAAAATATGTATTTCATAAAGAAAAGACATATACATACAGAATTACATATTATAGTACGAGACTTTTATTTACATCATCATAGCTTAGTAGCTGGAAATTAATCAGAAAAAAACAGGAATCACTGTGTTATTAAAAACTCAAGAAAATCAGAGATAAAATTAGTTTCTTGCCCTGCATTTTGTAACAGTTTGAAGGAAAATTGGGTTAGGAGAATTGTATGGGCATGCAGGTTGTTTTTATTCCAATTTGAAATACAGTCTTCTTTGCTTAATTTGAGTGATTTGTCTTTTGCAGCTAAAATAAGATTGGATAGTTGAGTATATACATTTAACGAGAAATCATCATAATACATATTAAATAGGTAAAAGCTTTCTTTTAGAAAAATAAATTGAGGTTGTCCATTATTATACTTAATATCTAAAAAGACAGCTAGTTTATGAATAAAATAAGAAGGAAATAAACAAAAGAATAATGCATGATCTGTATTGCTTTCTGTATTACATTTGTTGCAAATATTTGAATCGACTAATTTGAATTTAAATAGTTTATTTTTGCTTGGTAGTGTGCGATTCAATTGTTCTAGATAAAAGTTTTTGAAATGTAATATAATTGGTAAATTAAAAAGTTTCTTAATAGTAAGTTCAAAAAGTTCCTTGTCAGGAAAGAACAGTTTGTCTCTTTTTCTTGTCATTATAGAAGGTAATTCTATGTCAATTTTAGATTTATACATTTGTTTGAAATGAAAAGAAAAGAGTTTCTTGTTCTTTACCAACAATGAACTAAGTGGGTTCAGGAACAGCTTGGATTTTTGCAGGCTGAAACTAGTAGCAGAGAAGCAGGGCTTGAACGCATCAACCACTTTTTGTAACTTGTTAATTAGAATTAGATCATGAATTGATTCATGTATATTGAGATCAAGAATTGGTAGATATAGAGCTTTGGCACCAATTTTTTTGCATTCTAAAATTGAAGCTATCGTGAATTTTTTTGCATTAGAAAGAATGTGTTTGTCATTTTTAGTAAAGGGTGTAGTAATATTTGCAAAATTGGATGTCAGAATGGGTGAAAAAAGACATGTTGATTTATCATGTTCAAGGTTGTAGAAAAATTCTAAAGCTTTTTCGAAATAATCGCCGCCCTTGCAAGGATAAAGTTCTTTGAAAGTTTTTTGATATTTAGTAAGAGTAAGAAAACTAAAAGTCTTTAATAATGACTTAATAGGCATGTGTTTGTGTGTGAAAATTAAGCCAATACTTGTGTCAGGGTGGTCAGATGCATACTTAAGACAACTCATAAAACTATTAATCCATATTGAGAAAGATTGGCTTTTTGGTAATAATAAATTTAATCCACCCCTTCTAAGATCTAATTCAATCCTTGGACGAGCGATTTTTGTTCTTGAAGTAATGGTACCATCTTCTTTTCTTTGAGACCATAGGAATTGCAGCACAATTTTTTGCAATCTTTGCAGGGTTTTCTCGTCAGGGTTGTAAACTCGGTAGATGTGATAGGCTGAAGAAGAAAGTAGGGCAGAGCATAGATTTCTTCTTTTTAGCAGATTGTATCCTGGCTTAAGGGGAAACCTTTTAGCTTTCTTTTCTAATTTATAACAAAGTTCATTATATGTCATTTCTTTAGCTAGTGTTTGATTAAAGGAAATATATATCCCTAAATGTTTAAAGTATTCCACGATTTGGCCTAATTTTGATAATTCACTTGGATATGAACCTTGAACTAAGATTTTTGTTTTGTCAAAATTTATTTGCAGTCCTATACTATTTTCTAATTTGGACAGAAGGTTTATAAGTTCCAACACGTCCTTGTTTTCTTTTAAAATGGTGCTTATAATAGTGTCATCAGCAAAACTTTTTGGTCTAACAGGGGTGGGTCCTATTTTATAATAAATATGTTTAATCTTAGTACTTTCTAAGCATGCAATAAAAATATGGTTGACAATAATGAACTTTGAACCAGAAGGCGAGTCTCCTTGCGACGAGCCCCTTTTAATTTTAAACCATTTAGAGAAATATCCATTAACAGCAACTCTGAATCTACCCCTATTAGTAAAATTAATAAAACAATGAGCAAAATTGCCTTCAGGGAATATGAAGGATAAAATGACATTAAAAACCTCTTCCAAAACCATGTCGAAGGCTTTAGAAAAATCAAATGATATTATTTGGCAATTAGATTGGGCTTTTTCCATGTGATTGATTTCGGCAGTTAAATTAATACTTGCATTAGACATTAATCTTGTGGGTACATAGGCAAATTGACCACTGTGGACGATTCTGTCCAAATATGACGTAAGTTTTCTATTTAAGGCTTTAGATAATATTTTGTAAACAATCTCTAACAGTACTATTGCGCGAAAGTGTTCAATTAAAGTCAGATCAAAGTTTTTTTTGGGAATGAAAATGACATTTCTGTCTTTTATCCATCTAAAGGGACTGTTGTCAATGTCTATATCATATAATTTGTTTAATGCTTTAGTAAAGAAAGTTGGCAATAAATCTAAGAGAAAAAGAAAAAGTGCTTTTGGTTGTGATGAAATTCCTGGCGCGCTTGTGTTTTTCATAGAATTAATAATCTCCCTGAATTGTTTTGTAGATGAATATGGACTAGTGAGATTTTTAATTCTAGGAAAAATTTTTTCCATGTTAAGATCATAATCATTGAGCAAGTTATTCAATGTTGACTTTGGAACACACTCAGGGCTTATAATTTTAGCATGTTGGTTAGCAAACAAATTAGCCAACTTTTGGGGAGATGTTACTGTTTCTCCATTTGTATTGATTTTATACGACGTTTTTTTAAAGTTTGGTATGTGCCTAAAAGTCATGTTGTTGTATCCTCCATCATATTGCAGCCTCCGAAAATATTTAAACTCTGCTTGTGAATACACAAGAGACTTAAAATATTCCTGTTGACTTGATACAAGTTTCTGTATTTGTTCCACTGTGTCAATGTTGGGTTGATTTTTCATACTTTTGTACAGTTTAGAAATTTCATCATCAAACGATTTAAGCTTTATAGAGTTTTTTGCCTTGTCTTTTGAAAAAAATTTGTCATGAGCTTTTTTTAAATGTGTTAAAAGGTCAAAAAATGCTGAGGTTTCTTTGTATTCTAAATGATCAAATGACACTTCATTATCAAATAAGTTTGGATTTGTAACATAGACCTCTTTAGTATTTTTTAGGTGTTGTATTTCAGACAAATCATACAAAAATGAAATAGTTTCTTTTTTTAAATGCTCAACAAAGTCTGTTTTTTTGAAAAGATGATTTTTCCATGTAGGAGAACAATAAACAAAGGACTTTCTAAAAGACACAGTACAATGCTTATGATCGCTGAAACTATTGTGTTGGAATTTTATTGAATTAAACATATTAATATTGCAGTAAAAATGATCGATTTTGCTAGAGTGAAATTTACCGTTTCTGATTGCGCACCATGTATAATCATGGTTGTAGTTTAGTTTTTCAGATAAATCAAACAAGTTGAATCTATTTAATATTCTATTTAATCGTTTGGCCTTTGTCAGATGGTGTGGTGAAGTGTCGGAGATATTAAAATCACCATAGAAACAAAAGTTTTCTATAGAATTTTCCTGAATAAACAATTCTATTTGATGTAACACTGCTAAACATTCCTTTAATTCACAGGGAAGGTATACAATGATATTTTCAATGAATGTAGTTCCAATCTTAATTTTTACGTACACAGCATATTTTGAATAAATAACTTTAAAATTATCAAACTCAAGACTATTATGGATGTAAATAAGAATGCCACCTTTTTTGTTTGCAGTTTGCCCTACAAATTTTAAATGCCTTGGTAATTTTGGTATGTTTTTATCTGCCGGTAGTTTTGTTTCAAGTAAGCAATATAAGGAGGGAATGCCTTGGCTTGAAAAGTCAAGTTCTTGTATCTTATGGGAGATTCTATTTGTTCGATGTCCTATTTGGTTTGTGCATAGAGATCCTAACCCGCGTACATTGCTAAAAATGATATTAAAATTTTCTTTAAGAGACATAAAAAAATATTTACACTAAACTACTATACAAGTTTTTACAGGGCTTAATATAAGACAGAGAATGGGGGGGGGGCACGGGGGGGGGGTTGTGCTTGATAACACAGAGATGGGGGACTGGGGTTTCAGAGGAAAAAAAACCTCTGAAAAGTATTTGCCCAAATTTCTAATAGAAGTTTGGCTTTGGGCTCTGGCCAAAAATAGGTAAAAACAAATGAAAGATTTTTCCCTATAACAACTTACTGTTGAGAATTAATCATTCAATTAAAGAGAGAGCAGCTTATTACAATTATGCTGAAATGTTAAAACAAAAGCAACTCTGGTGTCTTATCCCTGAAATATAAAATAAATATTGGCTTTGTGCATTAATATTTGTATTTTTCCGCATTGTTACTAATAAAATTAACTTTTGATTAAGAAATAGTTGGTGCTTATAGATTAAAGATTTTGTTTAATTGTGCTTATGATCTCTTTCCGTGGTTTAACTTAGAAAACAGTAAAAGTGTCCAACCATGACGCCAGAAAAAATCAACAATTAACCAATAAGAAGCCAGTATTCACTGTGGTAAAATATGTAGCGGCCTCTCATTGGTCAATTGTCACCTTCCCCCGACGTCATATTTCGACACTCCCACTGCTTTCTTTATCTTATAATTTTGTAATGATACAACTGTTTTTGGGTGCGAAGTTTCCTTTAAATAGTTCTGGTCCCTTACATATATTAAATAAGATTACTATGTTAATAATTGTTAAACGAGAAATGTTAATGAACAAAGTTTTTAGCTTGTCACTGCTTCGCATTTATTGTATTAAAAAGCTTGTGTTTCCCCTATTTAAAAAAAACTATTACACAAGGATGACAACATTCTTAAAGGCGGAGTCCTAACTAGAAGAAATTCATAGATCTGAGCGTTATAGTATTTACTTTGTTGCAAGATGCAGTAACTTTTTCAAAATACTTTGTTAAAAAATTGATAATTAACTTCTTTGTTTTTCTTAGAATAATATATTGAAAATTCAAGAACGATTGTACAAGTAGAATTGATGTAAAAAAAAAGATTAAGTTCAGCACATTTCAAATGTAATCCATTGCTTGCGGTCGGACGGCCAGGATTGCAGACGTATGTACGGACATGTTGACCTAATTGTAGAAAATCTTCGTTTTTATTGATCATAGAAACTAGAAGGCTACAATAAAAGACATTAGTTCAATCAGGGATAAGACACTTGTAGAGAGTTTATGTTTTGTAGTTGCATTGTATATATTCATCCTGGGGGTTTAGTTTAGACCATCGTATTTAAATTACTTCCTTGATCAAAACAATATGAGGGATTTAGGAGAGGGGTTGGAAAGTTTGGAGGGGGGAAGGGGGGGAATTCTGAGGTATTACTTATATGGGGCAGGCTGTAATCTTCGTGTGCTACAGGTGCAGTTGGTAGGGGAGTGTGGTTTTGATGGGAGGATGTGTGTGTGTTGATGTATACCTGTGGGTCTTTTCTCATGATTTTATTTGAAATAAAATCCTGAGAATCCTGATTTTGATGGGAGGATGTGGGTGTGTTGATGGATATCTGTGAGTCTTTTCTCATAATTTTATTTGAAATAAAATCCTGAGAATCCTGATTCATAGAGCGTTTAGATGGAGATTTAGATTGAGGAGATTTGATAGATTCTGGCAGCATGTCCTTAAGCGTTGGTTTTGGGGGTGGAGGAGGGGGGAGGTATT